>NW_010186266.1:0-73797 GCF_000695765.1 Mesitornis unicolor | reverse complement strand
CTGTGATTCTGTGATTCTGTGAAATAGATATTCATTCTGGATCAAGAAATTGGTGTATCATTGATTCTTTCCTTCTATATCTGTCTTTGCTTCTATTCCTTACAGTAAAACAATTAATAAACATAGCTAGCAACTAATATAAAACACAGCATTAGTAATTAAATATTTTATACACATATATTTACGCTATATGCACACACACATATATATGTCAATCATCCAAATCATGCAAGATATAAATATATGTAGAACGTTCCTATATCTGGAATGTCTTCTACTTTCATATGCCTTCAATAACAAGGACATATTCACACCACTGTAAGTGCACCATTTTGCATCTTTTATTATTTTTTGTACTGTCACTGCAGGACAATGATGAGGCGTACTACTATTGTGAAATCATAAAAAACCTCTTTATAAAGCAGTGTCATAAATACACATCTTTAACATAGTTTTTGTATATAGAATTTAATTGAATAATTTTGTTTTGCTTTTAATAAAGAAATTAAAATATTATTTTTTGCTTAAGTAAAATTATTAATGCTTTCATTATGCTCCCTATGCAAAGAAAGATGTGAGGCCACTTAAAATAAAACTGAGCTTCAAGTTTACTTAGTTGTTAAAAGTTGTATTCATACATGTGTTACCTGCAATGACTACTTTCTAATAAATTGTTTTTTATAATGCAGAGAAGTTTTATCAGATAACTGAGTATGTCAGACATTATTCATATGAAAAATATTTTCTAGAAGGGCTTGTTTAAACTCTAGTATAAAATTAAATAGTTTATTAAGAATAGTCCTCAGCTAAAAAAATATACACAGTTGCCTCTAGTATTCAGGGAAGCCTTCAGTTCTGCCTACATTCATCTATTCTATAAAACAATTCAGTCAGAATATGAGTTTTATTTTATACTTCTGATAGACCAAACTCTCTTTGTGGCCCCACCAGACCAGAAAAGACAGTAGATTTAAGAGAACAAAAAAGTAACAGGCTCAGACTGAGGATTTTAATTTACCAATTTTTCTAATTTGATGCTCTGTCTTTTAACAAGCCCTGAATTTTCATGAAAGTTGAGGATTTAATTGGCTTTGATAAGTTCATTCTTTTCCTGTATTTTTACCCTTTTGTCACACTGCATTGGAGATGGGCTCAGTTTTCAGGGGAGAACTGACAGGTAGATAAGCAGGAAAACTTTGTTCATATTGTTAGGAAACCAAATTAAAATGCCTTTTGATGCGTAGTGAAGGAACATTGTGTTCAGTAAGATTCATTGAGTCTAGGTACACAGACAACCAAGCCACAGCCTAAAGAAAGGAATTCTGTTGTAAAGGCTGAAATTCAGCATCCTTTTTAGACCTCACTTTAAACTCATAATACTTAATACTTGTTATGATCAAATAACTTTTTTAATTATGATCATCCCATTTCCTCTCAAATATTACAGCTGCTTATTAACTCAGAAACAACAACAACAAGAACAAGACTTTTATGTCCTCATATACGTCTAACCTCTACTGGACTGTGGAGGTTAATTATTTATCCTAATTCTTATTCTAGTTTTCTTGACCTTCTCTTTTTTCAGCCTTCCTTGACATTCTCTTTGACTAGGTAAAGAAATGTTTTTTTTTTCTGTAGACACATCTTCATGGAAGTCAATTGCACTATGTTTTTTCTACATTGATGGAACAATGAAATAGTAGCAGATAATTTTAAGCTGTAAATTTCACTTGTACCCACTGTGTTATTTTTGGGTCATGTCCCTCCCTCCTTTTCTTCATAGATAATATTTAACTGTAATCTGAAAATAAAGCCTCCACTTATATAGATATACAGAACTTCTCTGAACTGATCTGTGGACAAGTTAGAAGTCCCATCCCAGGGTCTTAGTTGCCTGATTACTCGAAATAAGGACCTGTTTAAAGTACATCATGGACAAGATACAGAGGTTGTTTTTCCATGAAGCCAGGCTGAGTGATACAAAAAAGTGGGCTTCAGTCTTGTACTGTGGAGGTAGGAAAGGTTCGAGGCAAACACCTGGACTTGTCACATGTGGAAACACCTTTAGGTTTCCCATTGAGATGCAGTCATAAAATATCTTTCTAAAATCTAATCTTTGGTGTTGCATGAAGTATTCAACCATACATCCAAATTTTAACATATGTCATTTTGACTAGGCTCACTCTGTTCTATTAAATGAAACAGACAATTAAGTTATATTTATTTATATGTTCTATATATTATTTATTTATTTTTTCAATCATAAATCACATCTAGTAAGCAATAAGGGAAATGACCAGAAATACAACTTTTACAGCATGGTTCAGACTTCTGGTCATCATCTGATGAATCAAACATATTTAATACACTGATGGAAGGAAGAACATGCCAAATTATTTCAGGCCTCTGAATAAAATTGTGACTAATAAATAAGAAATTAGATATTTTGAGAAACTTTTGTTTCTTTGTTTGTTTGTTTGTTTTGATTTGTGTTAATATATTACATAATTTCCTCCTTTTGTGTTTTTGAAATTCTTTTACTTTTCCATTCTTTCACAGTTCCAACCGGAGATTTCAAAAGGAAGTAAGGTTTTCTGTTGCCTTTCTAAGCAACAAAACAGATGAGAAGATAAGATATTCCCAACTCTTTATTTCATTATTACTGCCTTATACATAATACTAATGTATGTATAAATCAGTTTTTTCCACAACCTAGCATTTTTTATCGTATAAAAATAAAGGTACCAGTCTCACATTTGCAGTGCATACAGAGTACAGTATGACAACACAGTTCAGAGTTTCATACAAGTATAATGTATCCAAGCATAATCAGTGTAATCACCATAATGAACCATTAATAACCATTAACTACATTAACTCATTAAAGCTGCATGAAATCTCAACATATATCATAGTCTGGCATTCTGTCTTTGGGTTTACCTTCCTAAATAGATTGTTTTCACAGGAAGAAAGTAAAACTAGGAATCTTAAAGCAGCTGAATATAAAAGGCAAATAAGTGCTTAGAACTGTTCAGTCATAGTGTTCCAACAACCTCCAGCTTGGCCTTCTGAAATAATCCACAGAACTTCTTATTTGGGCTTTTATTTTACAAAATTTTCTGTACAACAATACTTAATAAGGTATTTTTCCTTAAGACAAAAATACTCTTTTCATTACTTCTAGGCAAGAATATAAAAGAAAATTTTTTTCTAAATGTTTTCATTAGACATTCAAAGAAATTTTAATCTTGATTTCTTTATACATGTTTCAGAGGATTTTCCCTGTTCCTGAAATAACTATGAGACATGAAAACACTTAAGATTTCCTTCCACCGTCTAGAATTATGCATTGTCTTATATTTCCTACAAATGTGCGGATCTGTGGTATAAAATATAAACAGAGATGAAGAGAAATTAAATTTCCAGCTAATTACACTTTGGTAGATTCAGAACTAAGTTGAATTTCTTCAAGTTTGTAAAGAATTTTTCTGCCAGATTTCAGTATAACAGAACTATGTAGTGCTTCAGTGCTCCAGAGGTGAAAAAGTTTCTCTTATCTGGAAACCTAAACTTAAAACAAATGTGCTCAATAATTTTCTATATAAAAAGACAAAAGGACCAAAGACATCCTGTTCTGACAAGCATTAGCAGCAAATATCAAACCTAAAAAGGGAAAGTGATTTCAGAAATGCAGCTCTCCAGGACTCTCTTTGGCTCAATTTTATTGAACAGGCTTTATATCAACCTAATATGACTTTATTTTCTGTATATATCAGCAGATTGACAAAGGTAGAAATGTGACAAAGCTAGAATAAATTTTCTCCAGAAAAAGGCCTGTAAACAAAACTTCTGTAATTATTCATGTGCTGATTTTCTTGTTCATTTGTTCTTATTTTAAGGTCTTTACATCTCAGAAAGGTGTGCTGCAAGGCTTAAAATTAACCATTGCACATATTTTTGAAAGAAATATCATAATAAACATATAATATAATATTATTTATGATGATTTTGTGAAGTTATTCTTTGCTCAGATCCACTGTGATTTAGGTAGGAAGCAATAAAAAACATAGATATAATGTAATAATATGAACCTAATCTTCAATCTAAGTAATTGCCAAACACTTTAAGTTTTTTGTTTAAAATCTGTCATGTCTTTCATATTTAGAATGCCATGTCTATTTGTCCCACTACCTGCCTTCCAGGCTAGAGCAGTCGAGTTTCTGTATAATCTTATTCATATAAAACAAAATATTTATTTCCACTTTCAAATATATTCCCAGAATGGCTGCGAACGCTTTCCCCCTATGGTATCCTTGAAAATTCATGACCTTTTACATAAAATCAAATAAGTTATTTCTACAGCATGAGACAGTTAGAAAGGTTTTCAAATAGAGGCCCCAAATTAATA
This sequence comes from Mesitornis unicolor, assembly GCF_000695765.1. NCBI lineage: Eukaryota > Metazoa > Chordata > Aves > Mesitornithiformes > Mesitornithidae > Mesitornis > Mesitornis unicolor. The sequence goes on along the minus strand of NW_010186266.1, from coordinate 69,389 downwards.
AATTTTGAGCTGTGCGCTTTCTGTTGCCTACAAATATTTTAATAAGCAAAGATAAAGTTCAAGTCTTTGCCCAGAAAGTGTTAGCGGCGCCTTATAGAAATCTGGCACTATGAGGTTATTTAGAGTTCAACATGGGGTTACTCTATTGTCAATTAAAAAAACAAGGTTCTTTTATCCTTTTTTTCCCAAATAAAAATTATGCATACAGAAATCCAATGTGTATCTCATATAAGAATATTGCAGTCCAGATTTTAGATAATATTAAAGGTATAGTATATTCAGGTAAATTGGTTGAGAGGTAGCTTTTGTCAGTCATAATTTGCAAGAGAAAAGATGCCTTTCTTCAAGCTAGACTGCTTTATGTTTTGTAAAACATCACTTAGTTCTGTGTTTGCTCTGGAAATGGAGTTGTCTCTGGTGAGTCACATGTAATACAATGTAAGTCTAGCCATTAATACTACTTTTAAAAATATAAGTCTACAGTCATAAATGAAGTAAGGTAAATTAATAACTAATCTTTTGAATTTACATAAAATCTTGGTCTTGTTCTTAAAAGATTTTTTTTTCCCCTAAAAGCAAAAGCAGATGGAAAGGGCAAGCGATCTTATGACACTGAAAGAAGTCATGCTGGAACTGACAAAAAACTACCTGAATATTTTGTCCAAAGCCACTTCTGTATTCAACTATTTCCAGAGGAATTCAGGAACACGGGGCAGAGTACCGAATTACTCAATTTTAGGTTCTGTTCTGTAGAGGAGGGCTTGTATCACCTCTGGATTTTCAGCTCTGTGCAGACTCCAGGCTGATCTCAGTAACACAGCTAACAAGTAAAATATTTTAATTAAAAATAGTAACTGTAACTTCTTATAAGTGGCCTGAAATAACAACCGATTTCTTTAGGCGTTGATTCATACACTGCAATTATCTTGCATTGCAATGGATCATTTAAGATATAGCTATAGCTCTTAGTAAGTAATTTCTAGAAATCACCAATTAAAATGTCTATATTAGATTCTTTGATTGTAACTGATAAATATTCCTCCTTTTGGTCTTCAAAATTACAATAGTATTTACCCTGATTACTTCAACTTTTAAATCTTCCCTCAGCACTCATAAAAAGTTCACTAACTCAGCACAGCTGCTTTCTGACTGAATCCTCAGTGTGGTTTTCTCCACATCCAGAAACTTTCTTAGTCTCAGAAACTCATTAGTTTTCTCTGAAGCAGTATTTCACCATCCTTTTGGACTGACTGACTCCTGTCAGTTCTCAGATCTCATGGATCATACTTCAGTGCAACTAATGCACTTTTAATATGTTTCCGAAAACCATTATTCTGAAAGAGAAGAGCTTTTTTGAGAACTCCCTCAGTGCTTCCTGTGTTCATCCAGCATCAGTAACTGTCATATAGTGAAGGGTTCCCCAGTGAAATCTGAGGAGACCCTCTTCATAATATTCACATCTATAGGCATTCTGGAGATGGCTGAAGTACATTTATGAATATTCTCTATGCAACTTAACAGAAAAGAAGTTGTTTCTTTGTCTGGAATATATTTGAAAATTATCTTACAATTGTTACTTAAAGGAATAAAAATAAGAAAAACCTTCTGGAAATTAAATAGTTTATTTTTATTGGTAATATTTTCTATCAAATTCTGTTGGTTTAGTGTTCACTGATTCTACCTGGATTTTTTCTTTCTGGAGAGATGGGAGGCTGTGTAGTTTTTTGTTTCCTTTTAGTATACCACCTGAAACACAGGAGAAAAATCTAGTGGGAAACACTAGACACTCCATTCTTCAAATATATATTTTTTACTTTATACTCTATAATATATTTGTGCAGTTCAGATACAGACAGGATCCTATTAGACAGGATCAATTAAACCATGAAAAGAGCTGCTACAAGCTAGCCAATACTAATGATTAGCAAATAAAAAGTCCTATGATAAATAAAACCATACTCCATGGTTTTGAGTATTTGGGTCTTCAAGAAAAAGCTCAACAGAAATAAAGCAGATGCATACTGAAAAGCCTGCATGTTTTCTCCATGGCTAGAGACTGCAATTATATCACAAAGATTAGTTCACGAAATGGTAAAATAGTGTTTTGCATGTTAGGATGCCAGAGAAATGTAGGCAATTCAACTCTCTATGAACAGTAGCCAAAAGAAATGAGGTTTGGACTATTTTATGCTCCATATTCTGCAAATTTATCTACCTCTCCACTGCATAGTCTACCTCTGATGAGGAGTTTGTCTTTGAAAATTTGAAACAGGAAGGAAAAAAGACATCTGCAATGCCTCCAGGGTTATGTTGAAAAAAGCCACAAGGAATAGCAGTAGTCTGTAGTTTTGCTTAGAATCATAGAATCATGGTTAGAGTTGGAAGATCAACCAGTCCAACCCCCCTTCCATGAGCTGGGACACCTCCCACTAGACCAGGTTTCTCAAACCCCTGTCCAACCTGGCTTTGAACAATTCCAGGCTGGGGACATCCACAACTTCCCTGGGCAACCTGTTGCAGTCTTTCATCTCAAAAACCAAGATAGGAAGAAACCACATGTCAATTGTACGTTTGTGAAGTTCTGCCTGTGAGGACCAGAACTTGGTTGAGGATGTTCTTTCTACCTCTTTCTACCTTTTAACTGAATGTGCAGGTGGTGTGGTTAAGAGAGTCCCACATCCAGTCTGAAAAGCAGGTAGCAGCCAAGAACCATTTAAACACACTAATAATAAATTTAAAAGTGACTTGATCTAGAGATGAAGTTCAATTATTTTAAACTGTTGTTTTTAAAACAATAGTCAAGTGTAGGATATAATAAAAACACCAGAAAACAGCTAAAAGCCTGTATGAAAAGTTTTCACAGAATGAGCAGAGTAGTTCCAAGGTGTGAAATGGAGACTTTCATTTCCAACATCTTGTTCTCAAACCATTGATTTGAGAAAAAAAGTGATAATGGATCTGAGGGCCCAGATCCTCAAAGGCAGATGGTCACTTTGCTCCCTGGAAATCAAAGGAACTGAATGGCTGAATATCTTTGAAGAGTTGTAGCACCAAAATTTAAAACTGTGATATCACGTTGTTATAGTTATCTAGCTTTAGTTACTTGGGGAGAGCTACCATTGAGTGAAAATAAGTAAAGCACATCTGCCAGGATCCTAACATCTGAAAAGTACAAGAGAGGTTATTTTCTTAAGCATCTTCCACACCAATTACCTAATGGTAATACAAAGTTCTCCAGAGAGATTAAGAATTAGACAGGGGAAGGAACAAAGCACTTTCTCGTAAAATAACTTCCTCCTCCACAGATCATAGCCTGAAACCACTTAGCTTAAAAATCAGCATAAAACAGCTCTCAAGAAAGTTGTCTAATAAAATATTGGATCTAGTCCCCTCCCTCCATTAATTATTCTAGCCTCTATATTGATTTAAATTCACACACCCCTGACTTTAATATTTCGTAATTCAGAAACTATAGACAGGAGACATAAAGTATTGATACAGTAGGGAGCTTCCCAGCTCCATGCTCTGCTGAACTAAAGCTGCCAGCCAGTCAGCTGCACTTCCCTGTACAATACATAAACATAACTATTAGGTTCACTGACAGACCATACTAACTTGGCTGCCATTTGGCCCATTTCCCACTGAAGACTCTAAACATTATTCACCCTGAAGACTTCCAGGGTCTGTCTGCTGTTTTCCTTTGTGTCCTAGTACAGTGGGTTTTAGAAAGGGTTATTTTAATGTAATCTGAATAGTGATCTAATAGGGGACAGCTGTGGCATCTGAGTCTCAGGGCTATTTATTGTCAATTATTATGAATCTTAAACATATTCTCTTCATTCCTTACTTGACCTGTCCTCATATAAAGGACAACACTCTGTGGGGGCGGGGGGGCAAATGCAAGGATCAGTGAAATGAAATTAAAGAGCAAAACTATGAGGGAACTTCAAGATTAATTAGCAAAACACGAAGGATAATGAATCTTTGTGATGTGAAGACAATTGATAATGAAACGAACATTTGATAATTTAATTTGCCCTAAAGGAGATTACAGCAGAAATGCAAACTGTCAGACTTAAACCATGTATTACAGTTATAACCATAACTGTATTTATCTATAAGTCACTCTAGGTTGTTTGTTTTTTTTTCCTAAGAAACCTTATGCTTCCATCAAGTAGAGTATTAAAAGCCATCTGTCACCTGGGTCAGCTATGAGATAAGAAGCTCAATATCACATAGTGAGTGGCTGGAGTCTGCATGCACCACTTGGGAGCTAAGGATGTGAGAAAACAAGGCAGCATCACCACAGTGGTAGTGCTTATGCCTGCACATTACAGAGCAGTATCTGAGACCACAGTTTAGTTTCCACACTTAGAATACTAAATACTTTCTGTCACTATATGGGAACACAGAAGAAAAAATTACATCTTTGGTATGCTAATATAATGTCCAAATATCTTATTGCCATGGCTTCGACAGCAGAAACAACAACAAAATAAATTGAGAAGTCTTATGCTTAAAGGGTGTTTGAAGTGACATGATACTAAACTGTCATATGAAGTCCATTAAATATCACATGCCAGTAAATAGATACATTCAGCCTGGAGAGTGTCTGATTCAAGGATCTGAAACATATTGTATTTAAAAAGTGTGACCAGCAGGTCCAGGGAGGTGATTATCCTCCTGTACTTGGCACTGGTGAGGCCGCACCTCAAGTACTGTGTTTAGTTCTGAGCCCCTCACTATAAGAAGGATGTTGAGATTCTGGAGAGTGTTCGTTCAGAGAAGAGCCACAAGGATGGTGAGGGGTCTGGAGAACAAGCCTTATGAGGAGCGGCTAAGGGAACTGGGGTTGTTTAGCCTGGAGAAGAGAAGGCTGAGGGGAGACCTCATCACCACCTACAGCTTCCTAAAGGGAGGTTGTAGAGAGGTGGGTGCTGGTCTTTTCTCCCAGGTGATGGGGGATAGAACAAGGGGAAATGGCATCAAGCTGTGCCAAGGGAGGTTCAGGTTAGAGATAAGGAAGAAGTTCTTTACTGAGAGGGTCGTCAGAAGATGGAACAAGCTGCCCAGAGAGGTGGTGGAGTCACCATCCCTGGTAGTGTATTTAAAAAGCGGGTAGATGAGCTACTTAAGGACATGGTTTAGTGGGTAGACAGGAATGGTTGGACATGATGATCTCAGAGGTCTTTTCCAACCGAGCGATTCTGTGATTCTGTGTGAAGAAGCAGCAATGACATCACAACATTGATTCCACACATGAATCATCAATAAACTGACATGAATCATCAATATATTGACAAATGGAAACAGAGGTGGCTCAGCTTGTTGTATTCACTTAGAGAAGTCTGACATAAAAAAAGAAAATTAAGTTGGGGTCAGCCAGAGAACCAGAAAAAGCTTTAGGCATTAGTTTAAGTTACTTATAATGTATTTATGATAAGGCCAGAATATTCAGACATAATTTCTCTGTACTAAGATCCTCCAAAAGATTAGTCCAAAAACATACAAATTTACTCAACATTATACAGATATTTTCTGGGGACAATTACCTGTTGCTGATAAAGGATGCAAAAGACCATGGAAGAAATATTACATAACAATGAGTACTGTTTATATACTTTAAAAATTATGTGTAAATAAGAGAAAACTTTCTTCATCTCTTGTATTTGAATGTTCTCACATGTAATGTTAAAAGTAAAATCTTTGATGGAGTCTCCCAAGTAATATGTTTTCCATATAATTTTTTTCCTACTCAATACTCTTAGGAAGGATATAAAGAGATCTTAATTTGATGAATGAACAAGTGCAGAAGTCCTGTATACAGTGTTTAGTTATAGTGTTGCAGCATAAAGGAAAATAAAATCAAAACCAGTAAATGGGGCCAGTATGAAGCTGAATGAGGAAAACTGAACTTCCAGATTGGCAGGATAATAAAGCAGAAAGAAAGATGTCATCTGGGATAAAGTGAATGATCCACTCTCTTGAAAGAATGCTGATATATCTTCCCTGACACAGATGACCTGGAAATTAAATAGCACATAATATAAAAATGTTAGGATTCTGAGCACTAAAACACATAGCTGAGTAATTAAGGTTTTGGAAAATAAAAGTAATTAAAGGTGTAATAATGAACACATTTTTTTTTATAAGAAGTTCCCCTCTTGCACATATTTTTAAAAGAATCTTTATTGCTTAATCATGTTTTACTTTTTGCTTCCTTGTGGGAATGAAATAGAGTCATGTCCTAGAGTTTTCTGACATTTTTAGAACCCTGGGTACTTAAGATAGACTACCTGAATTTACTTAACTTTTATGAGAAGTGGGGTTTCTCCCTCCTTCTCTGGCATACACCTGTGCACACACCATGCTCAGAGTCCTACAATCACTCAATCTGGAAAGAACCTTGGGAGGTCTCTAACCCAGTTGCTAGGGTCAGCTTGGCCAAGGGCTTTATCCATTCAAGGCTTGAAAACCTCAAGGACTGGACTGACTGCCTGGGCAAGTTAACAATGATTGATTGTCTTCCTGAGGAAAACATTTTCCTTTTAAACCTGTCTTAAACCTTTCTTTTCAATTTAGGCTCCTTGTTTCTCATGCACCACTATGAAAAGTGTGGTTACATCTTGACCTCCCTGTAGGATCTGGGGTGGCTGTGAGGTGCCCCCAGAGCCATCTCTGTCACAGCCTGAACAAGACCTAAGGGAGCACCCTTAGCCTCCCTGCATGGTACAACCATTCCAGACTCAAAACACCCTGGTAGCTGCTGCTGAACTCACTGAAATTTGTCTTTCCTGTACTGGGAGTCCATAGATGTTATTTAATGAATGCTGAGTAAAAGGAGATAATTTTCCTCAATTTCCTGGCTGTTGCTAATATACTTCTGGATGCTGTTGGGTGTCTCTGTGCCCAGGGCTTATTGTTGGCTCAGGTTCAGCTCACTTGTCACCAGGACACCCAGTTCCTTTCTCCAGAGCCGCTCCTCAGCCAGCCAGTGCTCAGTGTATATCACTGCAGAGGATTATTCTTTCCAAGGTGCAGGGCTTTGCATTTGTCCTTGTTGAATTTGGTAAGTTTCCTGCTTGTCCATTTCTCTCCTTTTGTGTAGGTCCCTCTCTGAGACAAGCCTGCTCTCAGGCATATTGACTGGTTTCCTGTAGGACAGGGCCTGGGGAGCAGGACCGAGTGCTGCTCAAGTCATGACCATAAAAGGGGTAAACAAGGACAGGAAAAACAGGTATTTCAACCCTAAGAAAAGCAAGTTCCAGGCACCCTGCTGAGAAAGCCATCAGGAGCTCTGCCTGAAAGGCAAGAGGTGTTTGTTAGTGTAAGGGTGCATCACTGACCATTCAAATGCAGCCGCGCGCAAATGAACCAATCAGTTTAAAATTCGCAGCCCATGTAAACGTATATAAGGAAGTCACTGCACACAATAAACCGACATTTTGCTTGCATCAAGCTGCGTCCCGTCTCTCAATCGCCGCAGTTTCCCCTAATGTAATGTCATTTGCAAACTTTATTATTGTCCTCTGTCACCACTGGTAGTGATGTTAAGCAAGACTGGTCACAGGATAGACCTATGTAGTGCTGCACTTGTCACTGGCCTCCAGCCACTTAATCAAGGCCCTCTGTGTCAAATCATCCAAGCAATTGTTTTCCAGATTCATTATTCATCCATCTATACTGCAATATCTCAGCTTGGATTCAATAATATTATGGGACATGTTGTCAAAAGCCTTGCTAAAGTTGAGTTAAAAGACACCTACTGCTCTCCTCTCACCCACAAATCCAGTCCTTTTATTATAAAAGACATGATTTACGCATAATTTAACCATTGTTTCTTTCATATGTCCAGAAGTGTATTACAAGATTTTCGGAGTTTTCATGAAGTTTACTTCACAATTTTCCAAGAATGAAAGTGAGGCTGACCAATGTGTAGTTGCCTAGATCATCTTTTTGGTCTTTTCTTTTTCATTTTGCGGTGGTTTTCAGTAAGGTGATTTGTCTTATGCCATTTGTTCTGAGTATTTCTATTTTCCTCTGCAGTGTCCTTTCAAACTAAACCAATGTACTCACAAATTAGAAAATCAAATAAAGATCCATGCACTATTTAGATGTTATTACAGAATGATGACTTGTTTATTACTGCTTCCATCCAGAAGAAAGTAGCCACCAGGTGACAAACCTGTAAATATAATTTTTCTTTTCCTTTACAGAATTCCTTCCTCTTAATTATATGACTAATAACAATTGATGATGGTTAAGACCTGTTCACAAACAGTGATTAAAAAATAGAAACAAAGAAACTCTATCCTTAAGGCTTGTGGTTTTGTTAAATTATGAGAATTATTTTTTACTATAAACAATCTCCTTTAATTTCTTATAAAACTAGAAAAAGATGTTCACAGGAATTGACATTTTACTGAAGGTTCTGAAAAGTTTTTATTGTCGGACCACCAAGGAAGGTTCCAAGAAATATACTTCTGAAATTATGTAAAATGTATTGAGTCAACTCCTTAAATAAAACTATTCCCTTTTTATCCAAGTGCACAAGGCTATGGGAAATGTGCCAAAGAGCTAAATGCAGGGATTAGGATGAATAAAGTTGAATTTACTAATCCTAAAACTTGTTCCTTTTTCATTTAGTTTTTTTCTTTTCCAGGATATATATCTCTTTTTTCTTGCCTTTCTATTTGTATCGACTATTTTTTTTCCATCAGTGCCATGTATTTCCTCCTCCTCTTGCACCTAGGTTAAATTATTTCTTTCTTCTCTCCTGTCTTACTTTGATATGGAAACTGGTTTCCATTTCTGTTCTTCTTGTCTTGTCCCCTTTCTCTTGCCTTTCATTTTCTTCTAAGGTCCTCCTAGTTCTTTTTGTCAGCGGAACCCCAAACCCTACCCTCTTTGGTGGCTATGATTCCTTTGTCTTTTATACTGACGTACCCAAATAGAATACTCAGTGAATGTCATACACAGCCATGACATGCACATTAAAGAAGGAATGTGAGTGAAGTTGCTTCCTTAAGACAAAAGTCTGGATAAACAGAAGATTGTTTTTAAAGAGGAAATACTAGCGTGATTCCATTTAAGCCTAATAATTTAATGAAAAACATGTTAAAATAAGCTGGCTAATTTGAAGCTTTGTAAAGCTTTGAAGCTTTACAAACAATCCTGCCTAATTTTGCTGAAGTGCAATGGTTAAAACTGAAACATCTACTCATTCCCAAAGACGTGCTTTACATATAGAGCACATAAAGTACATGTAAATGCATCCCCCACTTTTTTCATTTATCAGTTTATAGCTACAGCATTTTCATTGCTTTCCCCTTTCCTAACTTCAAAATAAGTTTTGAATAACTTCTTTTCCACTTTTTCTTATAGAATGAAAATTCTCTAAAATTCTCCAAAATAATTTCTTAAACTGGCAAGTGCCTTGAAAATATTTATCATGATCATGACTTCAATTATACAGTATAGAAAATAATATATATGTAGTATATATAAAAATAATGTATAAATTATTATTGTCTATATACAAATGTTGAGAATAAAAAGGTATCTGACACTAAGTTGGAATTTCAAAACGTTTTAGGGTCTGAATCTGTTCCCAAGAGCATCTGCGAGTGTTAGGTTATAATGAAGTGTAGTTTTAGGTTTAAATAAAATTAAATAGAACTTATTATTTAAAAAGCTATACTTCATTATTTCAGTGATCCAGATATTTTTAAAGTATACAGCATATAGACCAGGAATAAATTATGCCAAGAGTTATGTCAGTAATAAGAACAATCAGCAGCTTAACCTGGATAAGTGGTAATGTTAAAATCTGTTTTCTGTCATACTCCAAATATACTTCAATGTCTCATCTTGTATCCCTTCACTTAGTAAAAGAGATGTAAATGGTGCAGGTGCACACAATTACACTACTTGTCCTTCTGCCAAACCACCATCTAAAACATGACTGAAGATTACACACGTCATTACAAAAATAGATGGATTTTTTTACTTTAGTTAATATTCATTTTTTGAATGTAAGCACTTCAGCTATCACAAAATATTTTTAAAAAAGGAAAGGAGAGAGTTGCAAGCTCGGAGATTTGTCAGAGGTAAATCATAAGGAGTGTGTCTGCCTCAAATGATGGATAAAAATATTTGAAAAGAGTCTGATAGAGGCATAGTTGTTAACACTCCTTTTTCAGCAAATGTCTCATGACTAAGAAATAAATTCTTCAGAGAGTCAAATTAATAGCCATAGAAGAATAGCAATATCTTGAGTGCTGAGATAAGTTTGGACTCAACTTTGTTTAAGGAAGATTATGACATCTGAACACCAAGATTGTTTCACATTCATATGAGATTGAAGTTTTCAAGCCAGCATGGTTTGGTTTGACCTCTTGAAACCATGCCTATGTTTGCTTCATATATGGTCCATATATATATATATATATATATGTCTTGACGTCAATAAAATCATAGCATAGAATATACCTTTTAATTTGCAAAGCACCAACACAGTTCCACAGATTGTGGAATTCAAGTGTTTATTCCCTAATTAAATTGCAAATGGTCTGTTATTCCACTTTCATTTTTGAAGTGATATGTATGTAATATGTAAGTAATATGATGCATATGAACAGCATTTAATGTACAGCAATAACCCTGCATCACATAAGCTGCTGGAAGATGATTATTCAGTGAAAATTATGTCTTGTCAAGTGATTTTTGTGGTTGGTTGTTTTGCTGTTTTTTTCCTCCATGCTATCTGAGTCATGCTATTTTCTCTTTGAAAACTCTGGGGGTTTGTCCCACATGTTTTAAATTTAATTTTCTCAGAAAGTTATTCAATATAAAAACAAATATAGGAATAATTTTAATTTATGCATGATAATTAAACCTTTGAGATTACTGTAATTTAGATTCACAAATTGAAAGTTCAATTGCTCTGATCTTAGTGCACTTTACCTGTTTATGATGTCAGCAGAATCCTGTAACCACATTAAATAGTCTCTGAACTATCAACTCCATTTTATCACACTTCTTAGTAATTCAAACCTCCCTCAGAAAAAAACAACTTAAAAACCCATGACTAATATTAAAAAAATTGGTCTCAAAAAGCATGACATATTCACTGTCGTGGTTTAGGCCCAGTGCCTAAAACAAGGACTGGGAGGGCTTCTCACCACCTAAATGGTCATGGGCAAAAGACAGACTCATCACAGGGAGAAAAACAAAACAATTTTAATTTGTTACCAACAACATCAGAATAGAACAGTGAGAGATACAACCAAATCTTAAAGTCAAACAACTTCCTCCCATCCCTCCCTTCTTCCCAGGCTCAGCTTTGTTCATGGTTTCTTCACCTCCCTTTCCTTTGTCCAGGGGCACAGGAGCGGGTGGGAATAGGGAGTTGCAGTCAGTTCATCCCATGCGGTCTCTGTCAGTCCTTCTTCTTCAGGGGTAGAGGAGGATTCCTCCCAGCCACCCTCTGCATCCACATGGCACCCTTCTCACAAGAGAAAAAAGTCCACAAAAGTCCAATGTGGATATTCCCACAGCTGCAGTTCACAGAATCACAGAATAGTAGGATTTGGAAGGGACCTCAAAAGATCATCTAGTCCAACCCCTCTGCCAGAGAAGGATCACCTAGACTAGGTCACACAGGAAAACACACAAAGCTGCTTCAACCCAAGTCCACCGAGCTCCAATCTGGGTCTGCCACAGACACAGTTCCCTCACACATGAACTGCTCCAGCACACACTGCCTGAAGTCATGGCTTCTTCAGAGGGAGCCACCTGCTCATGTGGATCTGGACCACCGGTGAACTTTCACATGCTGCAGGCAGGTCAACCTGCGCTCTCACTAAGCGTTGCAGGGGGAACCTCGGCTCTGTGCTCTCCTCCTTCTCCTTTCCTCCTTCAACTGACCTTGGTGTTTTTTAAAGTAGCTCTCCTCAGGTTCCACTCTTTTCCCTGCTGCAGGTCCCTTCTGATGGTTCTGAAGAGTTCCTGTCTCTTTTGGGCTGGAGCTGCAGTGAGGCTTAGGCTTAAGCTGGGGTCAGGCCGGCCCAGCTCAGCTGGGTAGGGCAGGGACCGTGCCACGTGCACCTGGGGTTGTGCTGGTAGGGGCCGGTGCCAGAGAGAGAGAGAGGGTGCACCTCACCCCCTTAAATACATGAATTCACAGAGGGGCTGATTAGCTTGGCCCTGGTCAGAGGTGGGTCTGACATGGGAGCTGAGGGAGCTTTTCAGGTAGCTTCTTACAGGGCTATATCCATAGCCCTCCACCACTACCAAAAACAAAACCAAAAACCCCTCACAGAAAACCCAATGTAATTGACATATCTATATATTTTAAATATGTTTTAATTAATCACAGAATCATAGAATGGTTTGAGTTGGAAGGCACCCTTAAACATTCTATACTTCAAGGAAGCTTCCATGGACAGGGACATCATTCACAAGATCAGGTTGCTCAAAGGCCCATACAACACTTGAACATGGCCAGTGATGGGACATCCACAGCTTCTATGGGCAACCTTTTCCAGTGTCTTACCACCCTATTTGTAAAAATAATTACTTCCTTATGCCTAATGTAAATCTACCCTCTTTCAGTTTAAAACACTGCTCCTTGTCTTTTCACTACAAGCCTTGGTAAAAAAATCTCTCTCTCCATCATTCTTGTGACACCTTTGTATATTGAAAGGCCCCAATATGGTCTCTCTGGAGCTTTCTCTTCTCTCGGCTGAGCAAAGCAAGCTCTTGCAGCATTTCTTCATGGGAGAGTTATTCCAGCCCCCTGATCATTTTCATGGCCTTCCTTTAGATCCACTTTGACCAGTCTGCGTCTTTCTTGCACTGGGGACCCCAGATCTGGATGCAGTACTCCAGATGGGGTCTCCTGAGAGTGCAGTAGAGTGAGAGAATCACCTCCCTCGACCTGCCGCTGGCCACACTTCTTTTCAACCTTGCAGTTGGCCTTGCTGAACTTCATGAGCTTTGCATAGGCCCACTCATCAAGCCTGTCAAGGTCCCTCTGGATGACATCCCTTCCCATAGTGTATCGATTGCACCACTCACCTTGGTGTCATCTACAAACTTGTAGAGGTTGCACTGTGTACATCATTAATGAAGATGTTAAATACTATTAGTCCCAGTAGGGACCCTTGAGGGACACTATGTATCTCAGGTTTCCGTTATGACATTGAGCCATTAACTGCAACTTTTTGGATATGACCACTCAACTGAATCCTTATTCATCTAACTGTTGATCTGTCAAGACCATATCTCTCCAAACAAGCAGCTATAATATTGTGAGGGATCATATAAAAATTCAGATAGAGCATAGAATCATAGAATCATAGAATGGTTTAGGTCTGAAGGGACCTTAAAGATCATGTAGTCCAACTCCCCTGCCATGGGCAGGGACACCTCCGACTAGACCAGGTTGCCCACAGCCCTGTCCAACCTGGCCTTGAACACTTCCAGGGAGGGAGCATTCACAGCTTCCCTGGACAACCTGTTCCAATGTCTCATCACACTCACAGTAAAGAATTTCTTCCTAATATCTAGTCTAAATCTACCCGCTTCCAGTTTAAAACCATTCTCCCTCATTCTATCACTACCTGCCCTTGTAAAAAGTCCCTCTGTGGCTTTCCTATAAGACCCCTTCCATAGCTCTTCCTTTATTCACAGATCCACTCACTCCACTGTAGAATGCCACTAGATTAGTCACGCGTGATTTGCCCTTGGTGAAGACATGTTGGCTTTCTTTAATCACCTCACTGCCTTTCATATCTTCCAACATGTCTTCCAGGAGAACCTGTTCCATGATCTTACTGGGCATAGAGATGAAGCTCACTGATTGATAGATCCCAGGGTCCTTCTTTCTACTCTTTTTAAAAATGAATGTCATACATTCCTTTCTTCCAGTCACTTAAGGACTTCGCCTAACTTCCATGACTTTTCAAATATGATGGAGAGTGGTTTGACAACTATATCTGCCAGTTTCCTCAGGACTCTGAACGTGTATGACTGACTTACGTATTTTCAGATCCCAAACATGAGCTTCTCCTATAATAGGAAGGATTTCATTCTTTCAATTCCTGCCTTGAGGTTCAGGAGGTGAGATATGTGGGAAGAGAGATTACCACTGAAAACCGAGGTAAAAAAACTGTTGAGTACCTCAGCCTACTCCATGTCAGTTATTACCAGCTCTACAGTCTTATTTACTGGGGAGTTTACATTTTCATTATTCTTCCTTTTCTGGCCAATATACCTGTAAAAACGCTTATCATTTTTCACATCTCTCACCAAATTAAGCTCCAGCTGTGCCTTAACAGTCCTTATCTCATTCCTATACATCTGGGCAGTTTGCCTATATTCTTCCCAGGATACACATCCCCGGCTTCACTGCCTGTGCATTTCCTTCTTACACTTTAGTTTGACCAGGAGGTTCTTGCTGAGACATGTTTGTCTTAAATATGATTACAGACAAATCTACAATACTTTATTTGCTGTTCATACATTAAAACTATTTCAGACTACTGCTTTCTCACTCTCATTTAGCTTTACCACAGAAGCCATCCTGAACGGGGTACGCTTCACCAAATAAACTATGCAATACATTCAGTTTTACCATTCTTATGTCTTCTTTTTTCTTTTTTTTTTCCCCCATCCTAAATTATTTTCTTGTCTAATTAAAACATCTTTTAACCAACTGGAAAGCACAACCTGTAAAGCGACACACTTAGAAAAGCAGAGTATAACAGAGAAATCCTTGGGCTCCTTTCCTCAAAAATGTTATCTAACATTAATTTTTTATAAACTTTACTTGGAAAAAGTTCCAGAATGTACTTGATACAATGAAGTACAGCACATTCACTTTTTTTTAAATATTGATTTTCTTCTTCTCTACAAAGAGGCCAAATTCCCATTTGAACTGAGTTCAGGACACTCCAATTAAACCTTGAGGCCATCAAGTCTTCAATTCAGTACTGCATTTCCAAATATAGTGATGCAATGTAGAAAATTAATCACAGAAAAGGCTCCCTACCCTTAAAAAAAAGAGAAAAGTAACAAAAAAGCATTCCTACCATTGCTCAAAATTTAGAGGATCATAATTTAAAGGCAGCCAATTTATAGTAAAAATCATAAATAAGTAGTCACATGAAACAATTTCCATTGTGCAACGTATAGTGATTGTAATCTTCTCTGTCTTGTCTTCTCACATGCCACAGCTTGAAAGATGTTAAACCTAAAACTTCTAGTGATGACTAGTGGCACTGTATTGAGATATTGCACATTCAGACATTGGTGTCAGATCCAGAAGATCCCATAAAATTTGGCTAAAGTCTAAAAGGAGATGTAGTGGCCAGACTCATGAATCAAATGAAACTTCAATTTTTTTAAATATGCTTTTATTGTCCATGGTGTTAAATATATTTCATAGCCTAAAGGACAGAGCCAAAAAGTATGAGAAAACACTCCAAAATAAAAAAGAACAAGCCATTCTAAGCTGTGTATATTAAGCTCCTTCATTAAAAGTCAAAATGTTATTACACTTCCACATTGCAAGTTGAAACTATTCTACACATACACAAAAATAAAAAACATGTTCCCAGAAATAGTAATCAGATTGTAAATGATTCATTAACTAGAAAGAAACTACAATTGGAGATAAATGGGAACTTCAGTAAGCCAGCTTTACTGAATATATGGTTATACTTTTCATATTGAAAGTACTTTCTATTTGAGTGATGGTCTATGAAAAGCCAGTATTTTCAATTAATATCTTCAAGTAAAATACTATGGTATCTTTTTCAAGACATTCAAATTTCATTAACTTTTCATATAGTTTTATTTTTCTAGTAATTTAATTATTTAGATATATTGATTTCAAAAAGAAATTATGAGAGCATGGGAAATAAGAAATGCAAAATGAAGCTCTCAAAGAAATACAGAATTTTATTTGGTACATCTTAGGATAAATATTTTCTGCTTGCTATGGATATATCTAATAGAAAAAATAAATCCTACTGTAACTGAGAATGAACTTAATGGAAGTGTTCCACTTCTGACCAAATAAAAATAATGCACCATAGAATAACTCACCAATAATTCTTGGCTAACTTCCCACAAGTAACCCTGTTTAAACCTCAAATCCATTGCTTGTCATACAGGAAAGTAGTAAAAAGCTTCACTATTCACTACTTCCTGTGTGAATAAAATCCTGACACTTAAACTCTGCAACTCATAATAACTGCAGCAGAATCCCACTGAGAACCCACACAGAGAGCGTCAATAATAAAACGTAATCAGACCTATTAATTTTTGCAGTGTTTTTATAACCCTAGCTATCATAAACCCTGAACGTTTTTCCCAGCATTAATTTTCCCAGCATTAATTTTCTCCTTAGCTAATACATCAGTATTTAAAATCAATGTTTACTTTATTCCACTGATAAACTAATAATTCAAAATGCATCTACTCACAGTATATTCGAAATAAAAATTGTTCTTTTCAGCAGAGTACTATTAGGATTTGTTTGCTACTACTTACAGAAGTGAAATGTGGTTGTTGTTATTTACCTTGAGTATGTACTTTCAAAACTACATGTTCATTTGAAATTTCACTTTAAATGAGCCTACTTTTACAAATACAAGGAACACTTTTCACTTTGAAATCAATTCCTCTTAAAGATATGTTGGATTAAATCCTGATAAAAGAGCCCATTTTTTTTCCTTAGGAGGTAGTAACTCCCAGAAGCTTAGAAGAAAGATTTTATGAGTATTAGGAAGAAAATGGAACTGTCAAAATGGAATATAGACAATTTTTTTAAATAATTAGAGCAAAGATTTAGAGTAACAAATTTGTATGCTACACTGCACTGAAACTCAGCAGAACTATTCAAATGTTCTTGCTTTCTGCTTTTGATTTTTGAATTATGCTGCCACAGATTTAAGAAACTTTGACGATAATATTTGCTCTGATCCAATACAAGACTATCTGGCTCATTTCTTGTGATTATTTGAACAAGTGTTTAATCCGAAATTTAGGAATTAGTATGTGACACTCAGGTGAACTCTGTTATGCTACAGTCAAAGCATCTTTAATATTTGTTTTTTTCTAGTACACAAGTTTTCCCATCATAACTACCCACAAACGGATGAGAATTACCTTCAGCTTGCCATTTTATCAGTTAAACAATATTGAAATGTCTCCAAATATGTGCTTGCAGAGGGGCACTAAGCTTCTTTTATGTTGGCTTATATTTCAGCAACAAGTAAACTATGGTTGTGATCAAAAAGGTTTTGGTCTGCTAATCCCTTTGCTCTTTCTGAAGACATTTGGGTGGAAAGGTTAGGAAAATTGTTTCATTTTTCTGACCCTCAGTCAAAAAGGTTTTTACATACAAGTTGCCTAGGGTCAAAACACAAGCCGGTTTCAGTGTGTTGTGAGACAGAAGTAACACTCAAGGGAAAAAAAGACAAGTTAAAACCACATGGACCCATAGCTAGTTTGATGTTTGAAAAAGACAATGAATGACAAATTCTTTTGTCCTTTGTTTCTTTAAACCTTCCACCTATGGTACATCACAACTCAGTAAATTATATCACAGCTTTTACCCTACAACAAATCTGGGATTTCTTGGTATACTTCCTTTGCAGAAGGTGCCAAACCACATTAATGATGACAGTCAAAAGCCTAAAAAGTAGGATCCCAGATTTCAGTAGTAATCTTATAAAAAGTACTGTCCAGAGTTGATAAAATTGTGGGTTTAGACTATACATAACACTGCTCTTTCACAAGTCAAAATCCTAGGCTCTTTTCAGTAGCTATGTAGAGCTCCTATATGCCCATAAAATTAAACAGCTAGAAAAGGCCACTATGTGATCTAAACAGCAGGCTAACTGGTGCTTTCTCTGTATTACCAAGACTCACAAATACAACAGGGAAAAAATATATATAATTGCTTGAACAGTATCATACAAGCTATACTGAACTGTTTAATGTGAGACATCTAATAAAATATTCTCAATATATGTAGTATTTGGTACTAGCTTTTTGAGACCTTCCAATTTTGCAGGGTTACACTATATATTTGATAAATATCCAGTGGTTTTTTTGGCCACATTCAAAAAATTAATTTTGAGCGATATGAGCTCAAAATTTTGAACAGAAACTTCTTCTTCAGTGAGCTAAATCAACAAAGTGAATTAGATAAATCTCCAAGCCTGAAAGTTAGCAACATTTCCCATGAAGAACTATACATAAATTCATAAAGCTTAAACTAGTTGTTGAATGGATACAGTTCAAAGAAAATACAGGCCACACAGAGAGGTAGGTATGCAGATATATTCCCTTTGTGATGCTGCTAAAATAATGCTTCTGCACTTCCTCTACATCACACATAGAGCTTTTGTTTACAGAAAATAAAAGAGAAAATCCCTTCAGGAGTCAATGTATAAAAAAAAATCCTGTAGATTTCAGTATTTTAGAACCTGAGTATAGTATATTATAGCAACTGAAAAAAATTAGCTTCTTGAGCTGGTAGTTTCCTCTTGGTAAAAATAGGATTGCATAGAAGACAGATGAGATCTTAATCTTGAAAATTGCTTCACTTCTTGATGTCTTAAAATGTAGGTCTCGTAATTCATGGGATGTTCTATATCACCTTTCTGTTCTTTTCTCCTTTCAATTTGCAATGAGACTGAACGGTGAGATGAATGGAGATAATTTTTATATGACTAAGGGAGGTACAGAAAATGTTTGGCTCATATGCTGGTCTTATTCCAGAATTACTTCTTCAGGAGTGATATAGGAATAATATTTCATATAGGAAAAAAATTTTATGTAAATTCTGAGTGTTTCTGGAAAGGGTCAACTAAGATACTTAAATGTGTACAGCATGGATCTTTCAATGCTCTTTCCTTAGAGATGGAAATACTTTTGCAAAATACATCAAGTATTATTTCTCACATTTCTCACAAAAATTACTTTTTTGTGAGATTTTTCAATTGTTTCACCTTAATAAACCGAAATCCACTTTTTTGACAGCACAACACACTCATATCGCATGTGGCCTAGAGCTCCAGGCCCCTAATTTGTTTTCTGTCTTTTGTCAGTTCATCATTATTTTCTGGTGCACTGGTTCAGTTTTCACAGACATAGCAAAAGCTCGCCGTATGGATGCAGCTGGTTTTGAAATCAAAAAAGAAAAAATCAGCTACAAATGTAGAAGGAAGGAAGGAAATTTAAAATTCTGTCCTACCAGAGTATCTAATCCAAGTTACATTAATTATATCTTGTGTGGAGAAATATAATTTTGAAATTATACATTGTACATGATGTTACAGCAAAACATATACTGTTTGTTGTTTGTATCTATTGGATTTTTCTAACTCACTGAAAATAAATATAAATGATGTTGTTTTCACAACATTAATGAAGATTTGATGTCTTTGGCAATATAGAAGCTATCTTCTTTTCTTTCTCCTTAGTCTCATAAATCCTGCTGAGGACCATGTAGTTACTTCAATACATTGTTGATTTTTATACCATATTTTGGGCTAGGGATAATGAGTTACAAAAATCATATTGATCTCATACCAGCTAGGTAAATCTTCCATGACCTTGTATTTTCTTTGCTTCCCCCTCAGCCTCTGTCCTCTTTTGTTTGCTTTATTAGTTTTTCTAATGCATCCCAGAGTAAGCTGCTTTTTGTATACAAATAATTCAGGTAGACTGAAGATAAAAAAACACGTTACTTAAATGCTGTATTGCAATAAATTTCTCAGTACAGGTCCTTTAAGTTCAAGTAAGCTCAATTACTCTCTTGTTCAATTAGATTCTTATCCTTGTATTGATGTTCCGTCACTCTCATTCTTTCTTTTTTCTTGAATGAACTCTAGGAAATAGTAGAATAAAAAGAGCCTGTTTATTTTCTTTTCTTCTGTGACTATATGCATTTAAGCCTTGGGAAAAGACATGGGAGTATAAGATTCTTTTAACGTGCACTTAAAACAAAATCATCAAGAGCAAACAATGCCCTTAGAAGAATTATTATTTGCAGAAACAAAATACAAGCGTTTTTAAGCAGCTTTATTGGGAAAATTTTACATCATTTTAATATATCAATTATTAGAAAAAATGAACATTATTGCCACTGAAAGGAAGCACTGTATTCTCAAATAATGAACTATTTTAATGAAAAAAGCATTGTTAAAACTCAAGAAGAGCCCGGTAGTTTTAAAATTAATGAATGTGAGCAATGAGACATTCAAGCTAACATTAAGGAACATAGAGAAGAGGTAGACCTGGTTGCCAAACTGTTTTAACTATCTAAAAATAGAAACACAGTCAACATCTGTCACTGAGCAAATCAAATTCCTTAAATCTAAGGACAAGCTCTCTCCCAGCAATGTTCCTACTGCTGTTTTTGACAGGTAGATTCATTCATTGACCAGAACTAACCTAACTAAAAACTACTTCTGTAATATAGATTGCATTTTGTTCAGGTCACGAAGTTGCCAACTTCAGTGATTGGAGTGAGGCAGAGACAGATATTTTAAACTGAAATGCTTAATTTTCATGAAATTCATTCCCATGCTTTTTACTAGATACATGCTATTCATGTTATGATGTTCACATAAACAAAGGACTCTACTAGCCCGAAACAATTTCAGAATCAGAGCCTAAAACTTTTGCCTGTTAAAACAAGTTTTGCTATGTTCTTTTTCACTATTAAAAACTTTGCTTAGAGTTCACTATAGTCATATTTTTCTTCTGTTTATACGTGATGTATCTTGACTGATATGCATATTGCTTACATAAATTAGTATGGAGATATAAAAGTATTTTATATCAAATTTTTGGTTGGGGAAAATGAGCATTAATAGTTAGTTTTAGCATTTGTAAACCTTCTTGGATAATAATGATTAGTTTCATCCATTTTTGTGATCCACAAATCTTAAATGAACTTGATTAATTTATGGAGGGAATTAGTAGTCTATATATATGACGTTAGTTTTAGAATGAGTATCTTTTTTATATATATTTTGATTATGTAAGACAGCAATCAATGTTTTCTTTCTCATTTTCTTAAGACATGATAATTATACCAAGTTTGGAGTACTCTCTATATACTGAGGTAAATCTAAATCTAGTAAAGTTGTTGATCTATGAAGAAAAGTTATATCAATCTTCTAACATTGATACAATGTAAAAATCTTGAACATTTCTTATAGGTTAAAACATATCAAACTCCTTTTATGTCACAGATATATTTAAACTGTTATATATTGTCACTTTTGCATACAAATCAGTCCTGTAACAAACACCACACAAGACACCTATGAGTTGTAAACTGATAGATATATTGTCCTGGTTTGAGCTAAATAGAACTAATTTTCTATTTAGTGAATTTAATTTTCAGCCTAGTCTCTTCTAAGTGGCTGCACTTGCTGAAACTAACAGCATGTTTTTCCAGACAGTGTTCGCTTTTACAAGTGATAATGCTTGTATGTTATGTAAATATGACAAGGCCACCATCTCACCATCAGTGCCATATCTGCACCTGCGGGGAGGAGCAGACAATAAAGACCATCCAAAACTGACCAACTAGGTATTCCATCCCACATATGTCATACTCAGTATAAAGCTGAGGGACCACAAGGGTCTTGACCCTTCTCTCCTTTATCTGCTCTCTGTTCTTTTCTTCTCTTGCAATGACCAAAGTCCAAGCAGAACTCCGCTAGTTCATCTGCCTCTGATCCTGATACATGTATTCCTGAACCCAGTTCCTGCATCCTGCTCCCACCTGCTGCTGGGTCCAGTCTGGAACTTTTCCAGACTCTTCCCTGCTCTGCAGAGCCTCTGATGACATAATCATCATTGGGGAATGGGGGGGATATTTTATATTGGTTTTATAAATATATTTTTGTACATATCTGTATATATTTCATTATTTTCCTATTTACATTATTATCCTGTATTATTAATATTACTGTTTCATTAAATCTTTTAGCTTACTTTTCCAACCCATAAAGTCTCTGTCCCTTATTCTCTTTCTCTTCCCTTCTGGGGAGGGGAGAGGGGTTAACAGAGAGCATCTGTCCAGCATGTAGTGGCCAGCCCAGCCCTAAACCACGACATATATAAAGTATTATAATTTGAATTTTCTTTCAGAATTTAATATACAGACCTCCAAATTTTCTGGTTTCTAGATCTGCCACTAGAAAAGTGAAGATCTGGCAGTCCACGTGTTTGGAGCCATGATAGTACACTCTGCTTATGACACAAGACTACCAGGCTACCTTACTGATTCTCCCAACTGTACCAGTAATTAGGAAAATGAGATGAGACAGTTTAAGATGTTACACTTCACAGAAGAAAAATTGTTCAAAGCATTCAAATAAAACGTGCTCTCTTGACTTTTTCTTTCATTGGACCATATCCCAAGGTTACTCCTGAAGACTATTCTGCAAGCTGATGCGTTCAATTTGATGGCTAGTAACAGTGAAAAAAGCCACTAGGATTGTGGAAAATTAATAGTCTGCATCTCAATGTGATATTGCTAAGGCTCAAATGGTGATTTTAATGGTGTCTTTATGAAAAGCACAATTTTAAATACAAGCTCTAGTTAAATGAATGTCAAATGGAATCTTGCTTGAATTAGTGGTCCGCAAAGATATAGAAAGCCCTTTAGGTAAAAGTATAATTATAAGATAAAAAATTATTGTATTGCTTGTAAAAAATTTTGTCATAGAACAAATAACATTTATAAATAAATTCCATTATATTGAATGTATATCATAACTCTTTTTACCCAGTATAAAGGAAGAAATCTTTGGTAATGCAAATAATACTATGAAAGCTGTTGTTTTAAAAGGTCTGCAAGGTATACTGAGCTAGCTCTCCCTTTGTTGCAATAGCAATTTTGAAACTAACAAAAACAATGCTACTTTTAAAACTTGCTATTAATAATGGTTGTATGTTGAGCAGGGAGGCATTTAAACTGAAAAGAGTGATCTTGTGAACACTCACAAATCCTCAGTCTTGAGCTAGACTTGGATAATAGATCCAAATTAAAAACAAACAAATAAATAAAGACACACAAAAAAACAAGCAAACAAGCCCCCTTAACAAATTTTTACATACTTCAGTCAAAAATATGTGGAGTTCAGTAACAACTTCAGTATCAACTTACAGTCCTGAAAACCTTGGTCAGTGGTTCCTTAGCTTGGATTTCTGATGACTCAAGCTGATTCAGCTGCATGAGTTTTTAGACTCAGATGACCACAAGCAGACACAAAGCTGTGAAGGAAAAAAATAATCAACACCATACTCCTATCTGCTACTGGAAAAAGTTGGTTTTGAGAACCAGTGCCTTGCTTTCAATGCATACCTTCCTTATCAGCTGCAATAATCTTTCATTATAGCCGCAGTTCCTGGTATTTCTCTGATACTATGGTAAACAAGGCTCATTGAGTGCTGTAAGGCTCAACTCCATACCATAACCTAGCCATGTTAGGTACTGTCTCACACAACTAAACAATATAACATATTTTCAATCAAAACCTTATATGCAAACGTATTTAGTTGGAAATTCTTTAGCACGTGCGTTTGAAACACCGTGCTCAAATTTTCCATAACTTCAGTTCTTCTGAGTGTATTGGGTTTCACTTAATGATTACCACCTCCCCTTTTCATCTTTTTCCTTAGTCTAATGTTCATAGAACCATAGAATGATTTGGGTTGAAAGAGACCTTTAAAGACCATGTACACCAAGCCCCCTGCCATGGAAAGGAGTATTGTTCACAAGATCAGGTTGCTCAAAGGCCCATCCAACCTCACCTTGAACATGTCCAATGATGGGACATCCACAGCTTCTCTGGGCAACCTTTTCCAGTGTCTCACCATCCCATTTGTAAAAAAAATTCTTCCTTATATCCAATCTAAATCTACCCTTTTTCAGTTTAAATCCACTGCCTCTTGTCCTGTCACTGCAGGCCTTGGTAAACAAGTGTCTCTCCATCTTTCTTGTAAACCCTCTTTGCATATTGAAAGACCCCATTATGGTCTGCCCAAAGCCTTCTCTTCTCCTAGATGAACAAACCCAGCTCTCAGCATTTTTTCATATAAGGGGTGTTCCAGCCAACTGATCATTCTTCTGGTGTTCCTCTGGACCTGCTTTAACAGTTCCACATCTTTCTTGTACCGGGGACCCCACAGCTGGATGCAGTACTCCAGATGGGTTCTCCTGAGAGTGCAGTAGAGTGGGAGAATCACCTCCCTCGATCTGCCGCTGGCCACACTTTTTTTTATACAGCCCACGATTACCCTTCTGGGTAAAGTAGAAGACTTATCTCATAAAAACTGTAATCTGTTTCTGCACTTCTGTTAATATGTACTTTCAGTTGTGAATATATCCTGGTTTGCTATGTTTTACTAATGTTTTAGTGGTTTATTAATTTAATTTATTTTGTGATTTGCATAGGGCATTATGGATCACAATGCAGAACTAGAATAAGATAAAAGGTAAGGCCTTCCTTCCTAAACACGTGTGCTGGCAAATAGCCTCCTTCAGTAGCACCAGTAACCAGCTGGATATACAGTGCTTTTGATGCACTTTACAGTTCTGAGATTGCAGAAATCACTACATCCAGAGGACAATTACAGGAGCTTTGATATAATCTAAAGAAAATAAACTGGCAATGCTAACTCTGAATTAAAAAAAAAAAAAGAGTGGGGAAAAAAAGAGAGAGATGGGAGGAGAACTTAAGCATGGGGAACAACATAAGAAGTAGAAGAATTGCCATTTGACCTCTTTTTTTCCTGGTAAAACGGTTATAGTTGATAGTCTAGGGACTTAATGAGTGCTTGTAAAATGTATTCTTATGAAGGACAATGCTTTAGGGGCAAAGTGTAATTTACTAAACACATATCACATCTACTCTTATCTCAACCTTTTGCAAGAGAATATCAGGAGAAGATTAAATAGGTATCTGATCCAAGAAGAGTTGTACATAATGAGAGCAACATGCTCTCATATTCGTAAATTCTGAAGAGACAATCTGTTTCCTAGAGCGCACAATAATATTTATTGAAGATTACGTTTATTGAAGTCTCATGATGCTATACTCCAAGTCAAGACAAAATAATTGTATCTTAATCTAGTTCACAGAAACCAGATCTCAGTCTGCTAAAGATAAGGTACTAAAAAAATTTAAAAATAACATATTAATCTAAAAATTGGGAGAACCACAGGATTAGAATATACATATGGCAGGTGTTCTAACTATTTTTCTTTAGGGATGGTGGTGTTTATTTTGCTTCTCTCTGGACTTTACTATTGAGTTTGGTTTTGCTTTGGTTTGGTTTGCTTTGGTTTAAGATTAATTTCTAGCTGGAGAGGATCAAGAAGACATCTGCTTTTTGTCTAAATGACATATAAGGAAATTTATAGGAATTAACTAATAGAACTGTCTTGTCTGAAGATGAATTGGATACGAAACAGTTATTAACTTTCAATTAATATTGGAGCAGCTGATCTCACAACCCTTTGCACTGCACAGAAGTCATGTGATCTAAATCACAATCTTGAGGATTCCAAGATTTCCTCTGAGTTCTCACGCAATTCTTTCACCAACACACCTGCTAAACACAGGAGCTTTACGTGGCAGATTTTAAAAGGTTTCTGAACTGTTCTGATTCAGAATTGACTGGACTTACTTAACATATTCTGATATATGTAAATAAATTACTTGCCACAAAATGCATTCAGAGAAAAAAGAGATTATATCTGATATGAGGTAATCCACAATTTAACAATTGTCTCCACTTCTCCTCCTCAGTACACAAATGCAAACACGGGTATATTTCTAAAGATACTTTCACCTACAGTACTGTTTGAAAGTGACAAGTTAGTGAAATACAAAAGAAAACTTTTAAATGGCATTTTTTATTATTCTTTTTGGTGCATTCACAGAATCGCTCGGATGGAAAAGACCTCCGAGATCATCACGTCCAACCGCTCCTGTCTACCCCCTAAACCATATCCCTAAGTACCTCCTCTACCTGCTTTTTAAATACATCCAGGGATGGTGACTCCATTGTTATTAGGAGACTCTGAAAATGTATTTACAATATTTTGATCAGATTTTAGTTGTCCTAATAACTGTTAAATATTTGACAAGATATTGAATATTGAATATTGGTGTATATATAAGAAATAATACATGTGAAATATACATCACTTTACTTCAAGAGCACAAGTTCCCAGGATCCTAAAGCCATGCACAGAGCAATTCATTAAATCTCATTTGATGTACTAAGCAAGCATGATGATTCTTGCAGATGTTGCTGTGTGTCTTCTTTGTCTTATATGTGCAAACAAAATCCTCACTTTAATAGATTAAATGCACTAATGAGTGATTGATCTGAAGAGCATAAACATTCTTCATCCTCATGATGACAAGATTTTTCAGCAGTGCAGTTCTTTCTCTGGTAAAATGAAGGAGAAAACTGTGAATATGCAGCCCAGAAAACAAAGAAAAATAAGGCACATTATCTTACAAATGACTATGAAATAGCAACTCAAACCAAGAGGTGACAAGAAAAAGATCAAGAATACTAAAGAACATGTCTGTAAAGGAACAAGCATCAGATAGGTAAATACAGCCTTAGAAAAACTGCTGAGAACTGGAAAGGTCAGTAAGGGCGGGTACAATGAAGGGCTTATGAAGTTGAAATCTAGGAAAAAAAAGGTAGACTGGAACAGATTTTGCCTTTAGTTTCAGACAGCCAACTGCTGAGCAATAAAGCCAGTAGTAATAAAAGTTATGTTTGGTGTGAAGTTTCTGAAAGTAAATTATGGGCGTCTCTTTATCACCCTGTTGAATGAGGTTTTCTACTAGTCTTCCCTTACAGTCCTGCTCCTCTTATTTAGACTCTCTGACAATTTCAACAATAATTTTCATCCCAAAATTGAGTTTAGTAATTACTTCACATTATGTTCACTTTTATTGCACTTTTCAATGGTTGGCAGCCTTCCTGAGATTGTATTTGTCCACCTGTTACCAGTTCTGCTGTTGAAATGTTTTACTTGTTTATTTTTCTTGATCTCCTTAGTGTTACCTCTGGATTTAGATTTGTTAATTCATACTGAGTTATTTGATTTCTTGTCTGCTAAGATTTGTTTTATTCCAGTAAGGTTGTGACTGGTATAAGTGAATTTTTAACTTCCTCTGGAATGAATTGTCCTTCAATTCACAGAATATAGTTTAGAACTTCAAAATAAAAGGAAGCACTCAAAGTATCTGCTACTTCCAATATGTAACACTTGTATTGAAAATGAAAGCTCTTTTAACCTTTGTGTGTGATTATAACCCATAAGTTTCCCGTTCAGTTGTCACTTGAGATCTTGTGCCTGTTTTCTAAGGCTGTATTGTATAAAGCTAAAAGGATTAGCTATTTTATATTTCTAATAAAGAATGAAAGTTCTAGGTTGTCACACATGGTTGCTGCAATCACATGTGTTCATCAGGAGAAACATAAGGAATATATCAATAGAACCTCAAAACTCAGTAACTCTTAAAAAAATTAACTAAGTAAAAAAATTTATTGAAAAATATAGAGAAAAAAATGGCTTATTATTTTTCCTATGTCCCCTTATCTAACTTCTGTATAAAATGTGTAAATATACTATAAAGCTTAGATCTATGGAAGCTGTACTCTGTAATCTGTTGTAAGGTCAATTCAATATTAAACAGGCAAGTATTTCTCTAAGATATTATTTCTCAACGATATAGACACCACTTGGAGTACTCTACCACCAGAGAGGTTGTGGAGTCTCCTTCTCTGGAGACATTCAAAACCCGCCTGGACGCCTTCCTGTGTAACGTCATCTAGGTGTTCCTGCTCCGGCAGGGGGATTGGACTAGATGATCTTTTGAGGTCCCTTCCAATCCCTAACGTTCTGTGATTCTGTGATACTGTGTCCATTCTGGGGCCACCAACACAAAAAGGACATCAAGCTGTTGGAGTAGGTCCAAAGGAGAGCCATGAAGATGATCAGAGGGCTGGAGCACCTCCCCTACGGGAACAGGCTGAGAGAGCTGTGGCTTTTCAGCCTGGAGAAGAGAAGGCTCCAGGGAGACTTTATTGTGGCCTTCTAGTACCTGAAAGGGGCCTACAGGAAAGCTGGGGAAGGACTTCACACAAGAGCAGGTAGTCATAGGATGAGAGGGAATGGCTTTAAACTGGAAGAGGGTAGATATTAGGAAGTCATTCTTTACTGTGAGGATAGTGAGACACTGGAACAGGTTGCCCAGGGAAGTTGTGGATGACTCGCCCTGGAAGTGCTCAAAACCAGGTTGGACAAGGCTGCCCACGGCAGAGGTTTTGAATCTAGATGACCTCTAAGGTCCCTTCCAACCCAAACCATTCTGTGATTCTATTATTTCCAAGTCGGTAAAAGAATAAGAATTTATCACCAGAATAAATTGTTTGCTAGATTATGCCCTTCTTTTTAATAAACCATTTGGATTATGCCCTTTTTGTATGTTCATTTGTTTGCTTTTAAGCAGGAAAATCAGGTCAGTCATTGCAAGGTATTTCAGTGTCCTCAGTGTTTAGCTAAGGGCTAAACAACATACACCTGTATGATTAAGTAAAGATAGTCCTCTTGTTTTCCTCCTGCACTCTAAAACAATTCTGCTGTGTCTTCACAGTTGCCTGACTTCTATGTAGCAACACCTGAAATGCTTTGTGTCTCCGTCTAAGGGTCAGAGAGAGAGAGCAGGATTTTCTCTCTATTGCCCCTACCCCTCCCAGGGGGAGGATTAAAAGAAGGGAATAGAGAGAGAATAATAATAAAAAAAAAATTGCTCTGCACAAGGTTGGAAGACTGTAACAAGTTTAATGAAAACAACAGGGGGAAGGAAAAGGGAATTAATAAGGGACAAAGGATATTTATATACAAAACCCGATCCCAATAGTCCTGAGTGGAAATGTCCGAGCAGTGCCTCGTGGCCGCTGCAACTGCTGTGACTCGTCACCAGGGACCGCAGTGGTGCTGGGAGTGGATGGTGGTGGATGCTGCCGAGCACGTGGAGCTAGGCCCAGCCATCCCGAGATGCGACAGGAAGCAGCCCAGGAAAGCCAGGAAAACCCCGCAAAAACCTCAGTTTTTTATAGACTGTGGCTGGAAAGGGAGGGAACAGTACTGATCTCTGACCCTCCAGGCTCCTACAGACACCACCTGTCCTTCCTTTTCAGGCTGGTAACCCTTAAACCATAACACTTTGTAACTTACTGTGTAGGGGAATGAGTGGAGTACTGAGCTGCGTATGTATGCTCCAAAATGTCCAGGAACTGAGCGCTGTTTTCCTTTCCCACATATTTTCTATTGTATACAAAGGTTGTGTTTTCACTATGTTTATACAGGCAGCTGCTACCTCCTAGGAAGAAGAAGGAAGGCAGAAGGAAAGGAGACCTCAGTATCTTTCCAGTAAGGAAGTTTCAGGACCTGGATGAGAAAGCAAGGGGTCAATATCATTATCTTCATTAATGATATTGACAGTGGGATTAAGTGCACCCTCAGCAATTTTGCTGATGATACCAAGCTGGGTGGTGAGGTTAATGTGCCAGAGGGACAGGATGTTCTCCAGAGGGACCTGGACAAGCTGGAGAAGTGAGCCCAGGTGAACCTTATAAGGTTCAACAAGACCAAGTACAAGGTCTTGCACCTGGGTCGAAACTATCATTGTTACCAATACAGGCTAGGAGATGTCGTGCTGGAAAGCACTCTGAGGAAAAGGACTTTGAGGTATTTGTAGATAAGAAGCTGGACATGAGTCATTGATGTGCATCTGCAGCTCAGAAGGTCAACTGCATCCTGGGCTGCATCACAAGAAATGTGGTCAGCAGATCAAAGCAGGTTGTTCTGCTCCACTACTTTGCTCTGGTGAGACCTCACCTGAAGTACTGTGTCCAGCTTTGGAGTCCCCAATGCAAAAAGGACATTGAAGTGCTGACGCATGTGCAGAGGAGGGCCACAAAGATCATCAAAGGGCTGAAGCACCTCTCCTACAAAGAAAGGCTAAGAGAGTTGGGGTTGTTCTTCCTGGAGAAGAGAAGGTTCCAGGGAGACCTTATAGTGACCTTCCAATACCTGAAAGGAGCCTATAAGAAATCTGGGCAAGAGCTGTTCACTAAGGCATATAGCAATAGGATGAGGGATAATGGTTTTAAACTAGAAAAGGGTAGATTTAGGTTGAGTATTAGGAAAAAGTTCTTGAATATGAGAGTGGTAGATCACTGGAACAGGTTGCCCAGAGAGGTGGTAAAGGACCCATCCCTGGAGATATTCAAGGTCAGGCTTGATGGGGCTCTGAGCAACCTGATCTGGTAACATTGTCCCTGCTCACTGCAGGGTAGTTGGACTAGATGATCTTTAAAGGTCCCTTCCAACCCCATACAGTCTATGATTCTAAGTGCAAACAGAAGGACTTCCAGTTATCAGGACCAAATAGCTGGAAGAGCTTAGGAGTTCAGTAAGTATAATGAGATCTACTGGGAAAAGAGCTGCAATGTGTCAAATTATTGACAGCCTAAGATCATTAACAGACGTAGGCTAGTAAAAAAGTGTTCTATCACTATTATGATTTTTGATTGCAGGGTGTCTCTCAGCATGTATTGTGCTTAGCATAATTAAAGTAGATTTTTCAAGAGTCTGAGTGGCCTTACCCATAAAGAAGGGACTGCTGCATAAGAAGCATGAGTATTGATTTCTGAAGACTATTTAAATGTCATATGGATACAAATTTTACCCTTCGCTTCAAATTTTATATAAGTAATACAGTTATGTCAGTCATGGTGAGCTGGTAAGTGTCGAATTTTAATAAACAGTTCAGGTGTAGAAAATGCCTGAACTTTCTTCATGCATACCTTGGCCAATGATATATTAGCATATTCAAATTCGCCCAAGGCTCAATTGTTTCTTCTAACTGGAAAAAAATTACTTAGAATTAAAAAGTCTTCCTGTTAATAAAACAAATATATTTAAATCCATTCTTGACTGCTCACTTAGGGATAGGATTATGAAAGCAACATATTTTCTATTAAAATTTTTATAGAATGAACTAGTAGTTTTTTTAAAGGAAGTTCCCTATTTATTCTGTTTGGGAATGGTAACAAGTGGGCTTGAAGGAACACTTAACCTTTAAAATAAGGAAATTAAAATTCTTTACCACATGCTGCTAAATGCTGAAGCTGAAGTTTCCTGTGTTAATTCACATAATAATAATGCCATGCAGAATATTTGTCATAAACGCCTAAGTTTTTTTTCTACAATACATATTTACTCACCCTGAAGAGACATCTTAAATGAAATCTGCTCATTCTACTAATGAAAAAGAAACAAACATTCTAGTACAAAACACTGGAAAAGAACCAACCACATTTCAAACACAATTCTCTTTGTAAAAGAGTAGAAACATTTAGGTAATTTGTCATGCATTTTTGTGTGCTTGTTTGTCTCATCAGAATGCACGTGAACAGATTCCTTAATGAGCCACATTTGTTTTATTTAGACAATGTTTGTGTAGCGCTTTGAACATTTAAAATGTTCAGTATTATTCAACCCAATCCTCAGCCAAAGAGAACTCCCAATAGACTTTATTATTTGATTTCTGATGTAGGCTATTCTTATACAAGATAAGAAAAAATTATTTCAAAATTTTATCTCATATAGTAATGTGACTTACGTTTATTAAATTGTAACCACAGTATTGGGAAGCAGAATATCAGACTAAACTCCTGTTTGTCAAAAAAGAATGGGAAAATGAGGGGAAGAAGGACTTGTTCTGAGGGGCTTTACAGTTATGATTAAGAATCCAGAGTACACATATAGGTCACAAGTTCAACTTCAGTCTGGGTTACTAATAGGTGAAAATCATTACCAGCTGAAAGTTATTTACTTGCCTATACAAAAATACACTTATTTACTTATAGAGTAAAGAGATCAGTATATTTAACACTACCATCATATTAAGTAGTAGTTATCTTTTGGAAATGGCCTCAAGGCCCAGATCTTTAGCACAAAGCACTCCCATACTAAACCAACATAAATTAAATTCTGAATTAGATCAGCAGAATCTTAGAGGTTTAAGACCAAAGAGAAAATGAGAAATGAATTATTAAATATCAGGGGGAAATAAATTAAAATTACTACATATTTGCTTCTAAAAATAACAGAATTTACTCCTATAGGCAAGGAAAGTAGCTACAGTACCATTCCTGATATCCATATTTTCCTTATATGAATCAGTAGTAAACATATGGCAACACGAGGAGGATTGGCCAAAAAAAAAAAAAATAAAATAAATTACTAATCTTGAAGAAAATATTAAAATATTAGATGAGACTCTTTTGAGGTGTCTAACAAAATGTACAGTGCCTTATGTCTCCGTCTAAGGGTCAGAGAGAGAGACCAGGATTTTCTCTCTATTGCCCTTACCCCTCCCAGGGGGAGGATTAAGAGAAGGGAATAGAGAGAGAATAATAGTAAAAAAAATGCTCCGCACAAGGTTGGAAGTTAGAACTGTAACAAGTTTAATGAAGACAACAGGGGAAAGGAAAAAGGAATTAATAAGGGACAAAGGATAATTATATACAAAACCCGATCCCAGTAGTCCTGAGTGGAAGTGTCCGAGCAGTGCCTCGTGGCTGCTGCGACTGCTGTGACTCGTCACCAGGGACCGCAGTGGTGCCGGGAGCGGGTGGTGGTGGATGCTGCCAAGCACGTGGAGGTAGTCCCAGCCGTCCCGACATGCGACAGGAAGCAGCCCAAGAAAGCCAGGAAAAGCCCGCGAGAACCTCGGGTTTTTATAGACTGTGGCCGGAAAGGGGAGGGAATAGTACTGCTCTCTGACCTTCCAGGGTCCTACAGACACCACCTGTCCTTCCCTTTCAGGCTGGTAACCCTTAAACCATAACACCTTATTTTCTGATATCTCACAAAATTTGTCAAAATTTCTTCAGACCACTCATTCTGGATCTTTAGCAAAAGTTCATTATGATGAACACTCTTGTATTCATTGCAGAGAGAGACTTAGGAAGTTCTTATTCTGGATCTTTGTGAAGAAATTAGTTTGATAAACAGATTCCAAGTATAAAACAAGTTTTTTAAAAAATGAAAGAGTAAGTAGCAATGAACCAGCAATATGATTTTTAAATAAGCTTTATAAAAACATGGAAGTTACAGTTATGTATGGAGTTTACTACTTAGGTCCTATGTAATTAAATACTTAAATACTACTAAAATTTGCCTCGCGGTCAGAGGAAAGAAATGTTGTTCAGAGGTCTGTGTTGGGACTTGTACTCCTCAATGCATTTGCATCTGATACAGTGAACAGAGAGAACAGTGAAATAGCAAGGTTTTTTTATATTACAGAGTTACACAAAAATTAAATTTGACTCAGAAGAGCTGTATGGGAATTTAATAAAGCCAGAGGCCAGCTGATTGAATGAAATTCAATGTGAAATAATAAACAGAGCAAAATAAATATAACTGCATATTGACAAAAGTAACATCTGAATTAAATATCACTCAAGATGGTTATGGTGAATAGGTCCTTCAAAATTTCAGCATTCAGCACTAATAGAAGAAACATTCAGAATTTTTAGCTGAGGAAATGGAGAAAAGAAGCAGAAAACATCACTTAGCTACTGCATACATATTTTGAACTTGAACATTTTTGATCTTCTGGTGATTATAATTGGCAGACTATAATGGAGGAAGATATGAAGAAAGATAACAAAGGAAAGCAAAAGTTTTAAACTTCTGTATAAGGACAAAGCCATTCAAGTAGAAGCTTGAAAAGATGAAAATATGTGGAATGTACAACATAGATTTATATCATAATTAATAAGATTAAGAAAAATTAGAAACACTTCACTGTTTTCCACAATTCACTGTTTTCCACAATTCACTGTTTTCCACAACACATGAATTAAGGATTATAAAATGAAATAGGTACTAGTTTAAAGCAAACAGAAGAAAATATATTTTCATGTAACATATAATTCAGTTATACTTACTGCTCAGAATGTGCATGTTAACAGTTGAGATTGGTTAAAAATAGCAATTAGACAAATTCATGAGTAAAAAGTGTATCAAAATCTGGTAAACAGATACAATTTCTAGTCAGGAAGTCTGTAACAGAAGCTGATAAAAGCTAAAACTTACACAAGAAACTGTTTTAATATAGAAATTATCCACCTATAAGGAATTCATAGCCTTGATTCCAGGTGGAAAATCAGCTCAGGTAAGAATATGGTTTGTAACATCTCTGAATAAAGATGTAGTAGTTTAAAAGGCAAGAAAATGGATAAGAAACGAGTTTGCTTTACTATGGAATAAGGGTTTTGAGATTTTGGGTTTTTTTTTTTACCTTACCTGAAATAAGCATCTTTTTGACAATAATGTATTTAAAACCTCACAGCTTTACCTTAAAATAAATTTTATATCAGTCTTTGGAGAAATTGAAGGAGCTTAAAAGGGCTGACACTTTGCTACAATGTGCCAAAATCCAAATGCAAAACAAGTATAGCTGGAATAGAGATCAAGATGCAGGTAAGAATCTTAGCTGAGTGATTCCACAGCACATGGGGAAGAAAGACTACAACACTCCATTTCCAAAAGTGCACACTGTCAAACACCACTTGACTTATCTTAACATCTGTATTTACTTTATGACTCAAGCATATCAGAAGATATCACAGCGGAAAAAAATAAATTTAAGATAGTCCCATTTTTATTTCTGAAAGTTGTTGTTCAATGTCCTTTATTCACAATTTACATCATACAATAATTTAAACCCTTTTTCTCTTCTTCCCCTGAGCTATTTGTAGATCCCAGTGCTCAAATTGCACTAGTGGTTGTGCTTCAGGGGTTTTAAAAACTGTTACTTTCATCTGTTGCCATTTCATATGGTCAGTCCTCAATGGGAAATTATTTTATACTTCATTACCTTCAAGTTGAACTTTGACTGAAGTACAGCTATTATGAAACCCTACTCAAAGTCACAAATTTTCCTATCATTGAAAGGAACTGAATGCATTTCTACATCCTTGGTTCTTTCTCTCACCCTACTGGTTTATATGACCTTAAACTCTCACAATCCATAATGACATTGCAGTTAAAATGAAGAAGTATTTTTTTTAAAATTGGATTCAATTGAACTACTTCTGCAGCTACTTCAGATAACAGTATGACCTACCAATTTCAGCCTGATTTTAAGAGTTATTTTAAAGTAAGTTTATCCGATTAAAATTGTTTGAAGTCACCATGATTTGAACTCCTAGAATGTCAATTTAGCAAGTCAAAAAATGTCCAGTTCTTTGGTGACATGTTGCAGAATGATGCCACCTTTTTCACAGAGATGCTCTATTGAATTCAAACTGAAAAAAATTAGGCAGTAGTGAGAAAAAGGTGTATTTGAAAAGGCTCGCTTACTGACAGGCTTTTAAAAGTCATTTTTATTTGAAGTCTGAAAAGTATTAGTAAACTAGAATCCCAATAGTCCTAAAGATCAGAGCTAGAATATTTAAATGTTATTTCATCATAACAATAGGTCTTTAAGCCAATATATATTAAAAATAGGCAGAAAAGCAGCCGAGAAGGTCTGTCTTTCCATTTCCAGATGGGACTTTGACACTGGGATCATACATCTCTTGTCCTTTCCAAAGTACCAATAAAATAAAAGTCTCAGCTTATTTTAGCTAAAAAGGAAGAAGCATTGGAGATCTGCTCAATGTAAAATGAAGGAAAGTATCTGTGCAAACCAGTTATTAATATCATCCACCATAACCCATATTGCAAGGTTTCAACGTTTAGATAAATGCTACAGCCGTAGAGCACAAGAGGCCGACTCATGTTTTCCTGTGGGTCTCCAACCCATGTATATCCTTTCTGTAATAATGTTAGATAGGATGGCTCATGTTCTGAAGTGTTTTTCTGTATGCTGTAGAAGTCAAGGTGCAGATCTATTTAAATTCTTTCAGATAATATATTAAAAAAAATCTTAATACAGAATACAAAAGAAGATAAAACCCAACAAGCCTTACGCTAAACCTCTGTGCTCATTTTACTCAGTTTTCAAGTGTTCTGTTCTCAATCATGGTCACTGAGCTGGGCCAGAAATCTTCACGTAAATAGTAAATTTATCAAACATACCCTTTCAGTCATCTTAGAGAATGGAAAGTAGATTCAACAGATGGGTCTTCCTGGGGAGGTGAAGGAAATGTAAGTTATAAAATTGCCTAATTTAGGGCATGTGCTTGCACCAGTGTTAAGAATTATTTATTAATTTGAAGGAACTTTTACTGAAGAGTTGGGATACCTGATTTTCACTTATTTCTCCATAAAATCAAAGAATTAAGCAACATCAAATAGAAAATATGAGAAAGTCCAGCCCCAGAACACAGTGTCCAGGTGATTTCATATTATCACCTTCTTCTATGACATAAAAGAGAAGCAGAAAGGACTTTAATCTAGACAACACACATTCTGGACTGGTGATCTGAACTGTTTGGTGTAGGACAAAAGAAATATCACTGCCCGTTTTCTGAATATAGTCCTTCTAGTCTGTGAAACAATGACAAAATACATACATACATACATATATATATATATTTACAAAACCCAAATACTTTCTTTATACTTTTGAGAAAAAATTTAGAGATGACGAAACTTTTTATCTAAAACTAACATTTTTGAGCAATTTTCTTCTGATGACTGCAGGACTAGAACCAAAACTAGATTAAAAAAAAATCAGTCAAGCTTACTTATCACCCACTATTCCCTGGAGCTATATGAGTGATTGCCACTGCACTGATATCATCAATTATATAAGAAAACACACTGGTCAGCAGTGCATATAATCACAATATATTCAATGTCATTTTCTTTTTTTCAATTAAAAATATCTCCAAATCAACAAAAGAATCACATTTCTTTTTCATTAATCCTCACCATCTTTTCCTGTATATCACCTTCACAGAGCACATTTCACATTTTCTGATAAATTGATACAGTTTGATCTGAATCAATTTACGTCAGCATTGTATGATACACTGAGTAAATTAAGTGCCAAGAGCAAGTGTGGCTGTGTTTAGTTTGTGCTTAGGTAGGATGTTGTGACCCTAGCTTTGCCTGAGTGCCATCCAAGAAGGACCTTCAGGAGAGCTGACAGTCTTTCTATAGGTGCCTGCAGGTATCCATACTGTGTGGTACTGTACTAGTGGCATATTATGCCTCTGGGTAGGCTTAGGGGTCCTGCATGCTCCAGAAATTTCTTATTCACTCTCTGGGATCATAGAAAAGATAACTGAGGATAACCAAAAATTGTAGTACTGATGTACTCAATAGTCTGAAAATAATCTTGGAATTTGAATATGCACGGTACAGCAATTCCCTTTTTATACTAACATCAAATAAGGTCTTGGCTAACAATGATAAATTCATATTGCTGTGCATCTTATGAAAGCAAAAAAACCCTTCACATCTTGTACATTAAAGCACTGAAAATTTGATATTCCATTCCAAATGACAATTGTAGATATTCAAACAGTTGTGAGAGGTTAATACAACTAATGCAGCATTTCCAGAGATGAAAGTGAGGCTTGTTGAAGTGGAAGATTAAGTTACTTTTCCTTTTGATATTATTGTTTTAAAAAAATGTGCTTTGTTACCAGCTGCATTAAAGCTTTTAGATACGTGACACCGAAACACTTATGAGCTAATACACTAACAGTGTTCTACTTGCAAATTGCAACACATACAGAGAATTTGACTTACATATCAACCTGGCAGCTGTCTTTCCATTTGCTATTCAATGAACCCAGCAGCTTCACTTACAATTTTTCATCCTAATTTTATTATGCAAGCTTGCAGAGGCCACACAGAACACTGCCTGCAAGAAAAGGTGGGTGGGCCATTTAAGAGTCACACACAGTTGTTTTCAAATGATCAAACCTCTGATAGTATTCAGAGTTTTTGTGTGTAAGAATCAAGCCATTCCAAAGCAGCCTGAGAAAGAAATAAATATTTGCTTCTGATAAAGATTTACTTCAACACTATTCGGTGCCCTTGTTAATCAGGAAAACTTATAACACAAAAATATGCTGTCATTTGTTAGCAAAAAGATTTTTTAAATACTTCATTAAAATTTTATATTACTAATTTTTGTGTTTTCTTAATACATTTTTTCATAACTTGGGATATGGTTAGTACCAACATTTATTTGCTCAGGATTCAATGTAGAATTGGTTTTATTTTAAACCTATTAGGATGCAGAATTGAAACAGCTTCATGCAAGAGAAATTATGACAACTACCACAGATGCTGGTGGTATGAGAAATCACATACAAAAGAGAAGCTGAACTTAGTCTGCAGCTTAGAGTCCTGCACTACTTCAAAAAAGGAATGATCAGTACTCTACTTCTGTAATACTAACCATAGATGCTACATGATGTAAGGATTCTTGGCTCCAAGGGGAGATCCATCACCAGCATACAGTCATTTTTGCCACAATGAATGTCTTAAGTACAGCATTTTTTCCCTGCCAAATCCCAAAGAATGGCTTTGTTAGATTCCCATTTAACCTAGGTCTTTCAGTTCCCTTCTTAGTCGCATCCCCAACTGTATCTTAACACTGACATGAACAAAACAGCCTCAAATTGGGGAATTTTACTTCATTTAGTTTATTGTCAATTAATGCCAACT
This sequence comes from Mesitornis unicolor, assembly GCF_000695765.1. Taxonomy (NCBI): domain Eukaryota; kingdom Metazoa; phylum Chordata; class Aves; order Mesitornithiformes; family Mesitornithidae; genus Mesitornis; species Mesitornis unicolor. Next base: position 30,598 of record NW_010186266.1, on the reverse strand, counting down.
TCTCATCACTGATTTGGATATTGGGAAGGGAGGGGGAACCCCACAAAACACATTATCAACTTCCTCCCCCCTTTCTAGTCTCAATTTGTCTCATGATTGACATGAGCTACACAATCTAACCCAGTTCATTTCGTGAAGCAACAGGCAGCACAGGAGGATTGGTATGTATTGCTTTCTGTCTGCTACTCCATGCTCCTCACCAGTTCTCTTCCACTGCTTTGGGCTTCTGTATTTTCCACTGTTCTGACTTATGTTTCCCATAGGCCATAGATTCTCAAGGGTGTCCCTGCCCTGATTTGGGTAGCCTACAGTTGCAGTCCTTCAGGGTTGTCTCTGTTCCAACATGGATTGTTCCTAACCACAGTCCCTCAGCAGTCTTTCTGCCTTAACTTGTGTCCTCCTCAAGATGAAGACCATTAAGAGTGTTCCTGCTCTGACATGGATAACCCACAGCCAGAGTCCCTCAGAGGTGTCCTAACCTGGCATTGATCAACTCTTTCCGAGACAATATCTCCAGTCACACCCTTAGCTGTCTCCTCATCAGCATCTTTTCTGCCACATCTTTCCAAGAGTGTCTCCCTCTGCATGTCTCCAACAGCCTACAGAGCATTGTCAGCCCCTTGGTTTGATGCTCTTCCTTAAAAATTTGTGAGCTGGGTTGCTCACATCAGTGCCAGACTGGGCTAGGACAGGTACAGGGCATTTCATTACCTCCTTCACACAGGTGACCTTTGCAGCCCATTGCTTCCAAAACCCTGTAATTTATGTTCAATATAGTCACAGTGGCTCTGGAGATGTTTCTGAATATTTGTCATATTAAAATTTACATGCCATAGCACACATCAACACAGTGAAAAAGTCCCTTCATCTTTCTAAATCTCCTGGCTTATTTTCCATCCTATAAAATTGAGATACTGGTGTTTTCAAATCTTCCATATGTTTTTGGAGCTCACGATTCACCTAGTCGTCATACACTCAGATAGCAGCTATGTATGAAAATAAGGCAATGTTCTGACTTTTCTATCTGTAGGTAGCTTTAACTGTCAATCAAAGATAATCACATTAATGATATTCATAAATGAAGATAAAGCAGAATGAAGAACACCCTCTAGCAAAAACAATAAATAAAAGTTCAAAAGCTATTGCAAAAACACAAGCTGAGAAAAACAAAGGTAAATTTAGCTTGGAAAAGTCAAGCAAATCCATCTGAGAACAGCAAATCTGAAATGCTGGCATTTAACTTGACGTACCTTTGAGAAGCTGTAATGATTGCAAGAGGCAATGGACTGATGATGGAAATGAACATAATAGAGCATCCTGAATCAGAAACATCACAGTCACTTTTAGACACTCTGATGCAAGGTGGACACTTTGCTGCAGATAGAGCCAAATTTGAACCCTGCAAGCCTCTCTGAAGACTGTCGAATAAAGGCCACAAGGACTAATGTAGAAAGAAAGAAGAAAAGACTCAAAAACTATCTATGAGGAGGGATTAGGGTAAAACGGGATATGTGCACTTATTTATTTATTTATTTCAAACAGAATTTAGGCCGTGAAAGAAGTTCTGCAAGAAAAATAAAAGTAAGCTTTTTCCTGGATAATGCCTTTGAAAAACAGTGTGGAGAAGCATTTCATTTACAATACAAACCTTTTCTGTCTGATAATTAGCATATTACCAGCTGGTTGCTCAAATGCCAAGATAAGTACTTGTATCTAAACTTCTTTGACTTTATTTTCATATTTCCCTTCTCTGATGATCTCTGAGCTTGTAATATGAATGCACTGTACTGCATTCTGCTTATACTGAATACTTATTTCTGCTTATACTAAAACGCAGAAAAGCAATCGATACTAAGGAGTACCTAAGGGCAAGGGTTCGTTTAGTAAAAAAACCCAAGTGAAATTTTAGGCAGGTATAGGAGTTATTATACTCTGTGGGCCAAATCCTAGTAATTCTGTGGTACTATTTTAGCTGCTCATTGTGTGGTTGGCCTCAGCCTCCCCAGTGTGGAATTGCCTTAGAACAGCACAAAGGCTAGTGCTGACAGCAAGGGAGTGCTGAAACAGAAGCAACATGAAAAATATCGGTCCTTCCTAGTTCAGCAAATATTAACAGTAAATCTGAAATGGACTTCTGCCAAGATGTCTCAGCTGAAACCAGTACTCGAAAATGCAATTTTAATAGTACATTACACTCAGGAATCTGAAACAGTTTAGTGTGGGTGTACTGGTTGCTCCTTTTAGTGGTAACATTTCTCAATAGCTGCCATGCCATGGCATCTGCAATAGTGCAGTGTTTTCCTGTTCCAGAGAGGAACCTATGCTGGTGTCTTTAGTCTAAGTGTGGTAACTGTAGCCTTTTATTAAGCACAAATTATTGCACATCATCTGCAAGGTGAAAATGGTCATCAGCTGAACTCTATCTTGACAATGGAGTAGGTATTTTACAAAGTCATCTCCTGACTGCAGTCAAAGACTAAGAAAAAAGGAGGATGACAGTACTTGGATATTACTGCATTTCTTGCCTTTTCTGACTGAGACTGCCACTATAGTTTGTAGGTTTGATTGGATCTCAGCATTTACTGCTGTTAAAAGTCTACTGATGAAAGAAAAAAAAAACAAATAAAACTGTTTTCACTTGGTCAGTTCTTGCTAATTTACAAGTGATGTTATAAAGTTCTGAACTCCGGGGAAAGTCCAAGTCTTGACACTTTACTGGAATCTCTAAGTCAGTAATTTTTTAATCTCTGCTTTCAACTCACTTGCCAACCATTATTTTGATAAAAGCTAGTCACTACTTCTTCCTTGTTTCTTTGATATTGTGGTAGTTAAACATAAATAAAGTGTTTAGAACCAGCTATTTTGCTCTTAAGTAGAAGGCTGCAGCATCAAGCATTAGTATTCACCTGATAACAATTCACAGTTAAAACATTTTATATGTTCTTTAAAAGAGTATATAAAAGCCACTGAAGGTGGCTTTTTTGTGAAAAAGTTGAGGAAGATAATAAAGTTCAAAACTGCAGATACATTTTCAGATGCAATCATTGGCCCAGGTTCCATCCATCCCACATAGGGATGACAGGTAAAAATGAATGGAATAAGTGCTTTGCAATTTGTCCATCAGAAAGAAGTGTGAGTGTAGGGTGAGACTTGCATATCTTGAGGGTTTGGCAGCCTGGTAGCCTATGCATTCTGAATGCAAGCAGAATAGTACTTACTCCTGTGAAAGCAGGACTGGTTAATCTTTAGCCCACCCAGATTTGTAAAACAGAATAGAATTAGGAAAAGAGAGAAAATAAGGAAAAGAAAATTAAAGTTCTTTCCACTCTACTCTGTATGAAGAGTGAGGAAATGAAACTAATTGGAGTCTTTATATCAATTGTGATGCACAAATCAAAAGACAGTACAACAGCACCTAAAGTTCCTACTTTCTCATATGCTTCTGACTCAAGACCAAAGGATAAATTGTCTTCACAGACAATTCCTGTCAGTGATCTGGACTTTAGTAACTTGTTCTTATGCGCCACCTGAACAGCTCCTGTAAAATTGCCTACATGCACAGAATTGAGATTACTACTGCTACTGCTGATTTTAGCAAACCCTGGACATCCAAATCATGCAGGAGGTGCCAGTGAGCAAATAAGGTTGGGAATCGAGATTGGTGAGAGTGTGTGAAAACTGAGGAAGGAAAGAGGTTTAGGATTAGGATTCAGTTTGGGGACATGGAATTTGGTAGAATGTGCAGGAAGTGGGAAGCTTGGATTTGGAGCTTAGAGAATCATGATGTGTGAAAGGAAGCCAAGGAAGGTGGAGTATAAGATTAGAGTCTAGTTGTCTGGTGGAAATTGGTACCATATCACTCATTAATATTTGCAACTAAAACATTTACATTTAATTAAATTGGACATTGACTTAGTGGCATGCATCATGCATACAAACACAAGTTTAGGAACTCTCTCAGTCAAGGAACTTAGGCCTTTCTGGGTTACTTTGAAGTTTTTTGTTTTGTTTTGTTTTGTTTTTCCTTTGTACTGCCAAACATGCATACAGAGGAGAAATCAGCCAATCCAAATTATATTCAATTTCAGGGATAGTTATATATGTTATACAAGTTATACATCTTGCCAAGTCTTCTGGCATAGTTCTACAAGCCAATCTCAAACAATCTAGAGAGACAAAGTCTTGATGAAAGTGTTTGCTGAGCCTACAGACAAGGAGACAGAGAGTTGCCATCCCTGGGAAAACCCTTCAAGTATGGAAAACATTTTTTGTCCAGTGGCTTCTACATACTCTGCATAAGCAACAAAGTGAAAATACTGTCATCAGTAGTGACTGCTGACTGTACTTCTCTTCTGGCAGCCTCTTCCATCAAAAATACAAAGTGTCAGAGCTAGAAAAGTTACTTTGTGAGACATTTTTTACAAGGTTTGTTAAGAAGACCATGTGTTGCTTAATTTTATTGGATGTGTCACAGAATCCGTGGAAGTAAAAAGCATGTTCTGTGAGTCCTCTCCAGAAAACAAAAATACACAAAATTTACCTCCAAAACCCATAAAATATTCTTTTTTCTTTTTTCAGTTACAGGAAGACTTGGATGACAAATACACCTGATAATTTATTACTTGATGGACCATACAAAAATTTCATGAGAAGTGAGAAATTTAATAATGAAGGCAACAGCTCTATTGATGGAATGTTCTTTTGTATAATCAAGTAAATTGACTCTTGCTGTTAGTTCAGATGGGACACCAAGCTGGTATTAGCTATGGTTTTTCAAAAATTCAAACACTTGATACAAGCAAGAGGAAAATGAGGCAGATTTCCCTGAGGTATTTCAGCAATACTGATATGAAGCTGAACAATTTATTCTGACCATCGGTTTTGAACTGCACTTAAAACTTCTATTACAAATTTAAAAAAAATTCTTGAAAACCTTGACTGGAGATTCTGCTACTTATCTGGGTAACTTGCTCACCTGTTCTACACTGCCTTCCAAGTGAATACATTTTTTCTAATGTCTAAACTGGTCTTCCTAACCTGCGATGTGAGATCATTACCCCTTTTATTTTGCTGACATGCGTCATAACAACTCTTCAGATGATTGTGATTCCCCCTTAGTTTCTCCACCAAACTTAACTAGAAAAATTTCCTTAATCTGTCATTGATCTTGATGTGACCCTGGACTTACTCTAGTTTCTTTACATTCTTTTCAAACTGGAAGCCCAAAAGTGGACAAAATGTTCCAGACACAGCCTTCCCAGTATTAAGTGGGAGGACATAATAACTTCCCTCAGTCTGCTGACCACACTCCTCCTCTTTCAAATCTGTGCATTTTGGCTTACTCATGAGGACAGAATCTTGATAGTTTATCACAGAATCACAGAACATTAGGGATTGGAAGGGACCTCAAAAGATCATCTAGTCCAATCCCCCTGCTGGAGCAAGAACACCTAGATGAGGTTACACAGGAAGGCGTCCAGGCGGGTTTTGAATGTCTCCAGAGAAGGAGACTCCACAACCTCTCTGGGCAGCCTGTTCCAGTGCTCTGTCACTCTCACTGACAGTAAGTTTCTTCTCAAATTTAAGTGGAACCTCCTGTGTTCCAGTTTGTGTCCGTTACCCCTTGTCTTATCATTGTTTGTCACCGAGAAGAGCCTGGCTCCATCCTCGTGACACTCACCCTTTAAATATTTATAAACATGAATGAGGTCTCCCCTCAGTCTCCTCTTCTGCAAACTAAAGAGCCCCAGCTCCCTCAGCCGCTCCTCATAAGGGAGATGCTCCACTCCCTTAATCATCTTTGTAGCCCTATGCTGGACTCTCTCCAGCAGTTCCCTGTCCTTCTTGAACTGAGGGGCCCAGAACTGGACACAATATTCCAGATGCGGTCTCACCAGGGCAGAGTATGTGTAAAACCTGTCTCTTTCTCAGCATGCCTGTTACTCACCCAGTTGTTTCCTGGCTCTACAGATTAAGTGGATTTTTAAAATTTTTTTTCACATCCGTTTCAGAATTTGGAGTTCTCATTACTGAACTTCTCAAGTTTTCTGCTGGTTCCAGACAAAATTTATCATGGTCTTGCTGGACTGAACTTCTGTTGTTTGGAACAACAATTCTTTTTCTTAAATTAGTACCACCTGAAAATTTGCTGAAGGTGCAGTCTGTTTCTTAATCCAGATGAATACTGAATAATATTAGTCCACCATTGATCCCTGGGTTACTAGCTCTTGTGGGTGACTTCAACTTACCAGATGTCTGCTGGAGATACAACATAGAAGAGAGGAAACGGTCCAGGAGGTTTCTGGAGTGTGTGTAAGATAACTTTCTGATGCAACTGTTAAGTGAGCCTACCAGGAGAGGTGTCTCGCTCAACTTGCTGTTCACTGATGGGAGATGTGGTGGTCGGAGGCCACCTTAGCTTAGCCTTAGCAGCCATGAAATGATAGAGTTCTCATTTTTTGGTGAAGTAAGGAGAGAGGTTAGTAAAACCACGATCACGGACTTCCAGAGGGCTGACTTTGGCTTGCTCAGGACACTGGTAGAGAGAGTCCCTTGGGAGACCTCCCTGAAGGCCAGACAGGTCCAGGAAGGTTGAACTTTCTTTAAGAAAGAAGTCTTAAAGTCAGAGAAGCAGGTTTTCCCCATGTACGGTACGACAAAAGGTCAGGCAAGATGACCAGCTTGCTGAGCAGGGAGCTTTTGCTGGAACTTAGGAAAAAAAGGAGAGTATATCACTTTTGGAAGAAGGGGCAGGCAACACAGAAGTACAGGGATCTTGTTAGGTCATGCAGAGAGAAAATTAGGAAAGCAAATGCCCAGCTCGAACTCAGTCTGGTCACTGTCATAAAAGGTAACAAAAATGTTTTTACAAGTACATTAATAATGAAAAGAGAGTTGAGGAGAGTCTCCACCCTTTAGTGGATGTGGCAGGGAACATTGCCACCAAACACAAGGAAAAGGCTGTGGTACTTAATGCCTACTTTGCCTCAGTCTTTAATAGTAAAAGCAACTATCCTCAAGGTATTTAGCCTCCTAGGCTGGAAGACAGGGACAGAAAACAGGATAAACCCCTCATAATCCAAGAGGAAGCAGTTAATAACCTGCTATGCCACCTGAATACCCACAAGTGTATCGGGCCGGATAGGATCCACCTGGGAGTACTGAGGGAGCTAGCAGAAGAGCTTACAAAACCCCTCCACCATTTCTCAACAGTCCTGGTTAAATGGGGAGGTTCCATATGACTGGAAGCTTGCCAATGTGATGTCCATTTACAAGGGTTGGAAAGAGGATCCAGGAAACTGCAAGCCTGTCAGCCTGACCTCGGTACCAGGGAAGATTATGAAGCAGTTCATCTTGAGTGTGATCACGTGGCATGTGCAGAAAAACCAAAGGATCAGGCCAAGCCAGCATGGGTTCATGAAAGGCAGATCCTGCCTGACCAACCTGATGTCCTTCTATGATCAGGTGACCAGCCTAGTAGATGAAGGAAAGGCTGTGGATGTTGTCTACCTGGAATTTAGTAAGGCCTTTGACACAGTCTCCCACAGAATTCTCCTAGAGAAGGTGGTGACTCATGGCTTGAAGAGGTTTACTCTTTGCTGACTAAAAACCTGGCTGGATGGCTGAGCACAGAGAGTTGTGGTGAATGGAACTAAATTCAGCTGGCAACCAGTCACAAGTGGTGTTGCCCTGGGCTCAGTTTTGAGGCCAGTCCTGTTTAACTTCTTCATCAATGATTTGAATGAGGGGATTGACTGCTCCCTCTGTAAGTTTGCAGATGGCACCAAACTGGGTGGGAGTGTTGATCTGCATGAGGGCAGAATGGCTCTGCAGAGGGACTTGGATAGGCTGAATCAAAGGGCTGAGGTCAATTGTATGAGATTCAACAAGGCTAAGTGCTGGGTCCTGCACTTCGATCACAATAACCCTATGTAGCGCTACAGGCTTGGGGAAGGGTGGCTGGAAAGCTGCCAGGCAGAAAAAGATCTGAGGGTATTGCTTGACGGTCAGTATGCCCTTGCAGCCAAGAAGGTCAGCAGCATCCTGGCTTGTATCACAAGTATTGCAGCCAGCAGGAGTAGGGAAGTGATTGTCCCACTGTACTCAGCACTGGTGAGGCCCCACCTCGATTCCTGTGTTCAGCTTTGGGTCCCTCACTACGAGAAAGGCATTGAGGTGCTGGAGTGTGTCCAGAAAATAGCAACAAAGCTTGTGAAGGTTCTGGAGAACAAGCCTTATAGGAAGTGGCTGAGGGAACTAGGATAGTTTAGCCTGGAGAAAAGGAGGCTCAGGAGAGACTTTATCACTCTCTATGACTACCTAAAAGGAGGTTGCAGTAAGGTGGATGTTGATCTCCTCTTCCATGTAACTAATGAGAGGACAAGAGGAAATGGATTCAAATTGCACCAGAGGAGGTTTAGATTGGATATTAGAAAAAAGTTATTTACTGAAAGACTGGTCAAACACTGGAATAGGCTGCCCAGGGAGGTGGTAGAGTCATCATCCCTGGAGGTGTTCAAGAAGTGTGTGGATGTGGCACTTCAGGACATGATTTAGTGGGCTAGGTGGTGTTAGGTTGACGATTGGACTTGATGATCTTAAAGGTCTTTTCCAACCTTAGTTATTTTGTAATTCTGTGATTTATTTGCAACCGGCTGCCAAACGTATATCAAGCCACTTATTGGTACCCTTTTAGCCTACTGTTCCAGCCAACATTTAACCCATCCAATAATCAGTTCATCCAGCCCATATTTTCTTAGGTTTCAAAGGAGAATACTGCAGGAAATGGTGACAAAAAACCTTACTGAAGTCAAGGTGGCACAGCCAGCGATTTGCCTCACCCACATAGCTACATTTCATCACAGAAAGCAATCAGATTGGTCAGGAATGATTTGCCCAGATTGACTGCATGTTTGCTATCATATGCTTAATGTTTTTGGAAATTAATTAGATGAGGATGTTCTCCACGGTATTTCCAGGGACTGAAGTGAGGCTGACTAGAATTAGATGTCCCTCTTGCCTTGAATAAAGACAGCCATAATGTTAATCTTTTTCCACTAGCTGAAGACCTCCCACCAACACCACAATTTTTCACTGAGTCTGGCTATGTAAGTGTCCCTGCAGTCACATCAGTCAGTTCTTTCAGCATCCTTTGGCAGGTCCCATCTGGGAAATTTAAATACTTGCAGCTTCCTTAAGCAGTCCCCAAACTTGCTTTCCCACTGCTGACTGCCTCTTTCCTTCTGAAACCATACCTACGTGCACAAAGGTCAAGGAGCAAGTTTCACCTGTGAAGGTTGATACTAAAATGATGGTACACAGCTTTTTCTGTATTGTCCATTAGGGAAGCTTTGTCCTCTGTTCCACAATAGACTACTGTGAACCTCCTTTTGATACTTGCATCCTTACAGAATTGCTTCTTGCTCTTCTTTGTGTCTCTTAGTCTTTGTCCCTCTGTTACTTGTCAATACAAAGGAAAATATGACAAAGCATTGTGTTACTTACTAAGGTATACTAGCACTCTAGTTCGTAGGTTTACTGCTTGATTGAATGTTATCCCATGTCTGTAAATTATTCTTACCTCAAGCGAGCTTAAACATGCAAATATCAACATATAGTATATAAAATAGACAACTCAGCAATAAATCTTTATAAAAAAGGGAATGAAAAAAAACTACATCCTCTCAAATGATCCTAAAGTTGCATCAAAAGGTTTGTCTTTCCATCAGACTTACTCTCTCAAGAAACTATACAGGAATCAAACTGTATATTTTCTCTCTTTTAGTAGACTATGTTGGGGTTAATAGTCTTTCCTCTGAAGTCTTTCAAAATAACTAGACTAGTTTAATATTTCATCCCTGAGATTTATTTTCTCGTTAAGTAGGAAGCAGTCTAGCCAACCTCGTCTAAGAATAAAGGTTCTTTCCCTTCCATAGATAAGTAAATCTCTCTTTGTTGTAGTTTTTGCTATCATTTAGAAGTTAATAGAGTAATAAACAACTCTCTGCTTTAATTAAGTGTTAAAACTCTGACCTCCATGACCTCCTCTCATTCATCAGTGGTGAAGGATCAGTCCATTGAATTTCAGGTTCTACAAATTTTTCCTTTACATTGAAAACATACATAATGCAAACAGCTGCAGACTTACTGTATGTGTTGTATAATTGGTTTTTGATTGAGACCAGACATGCGGAAATCAAATGACTTAGGACAAATAGCCATTAGGAGTGATTACACTCTGATATCTTCCTTTTAGGCATGTTACAAAACTGGCTTATATCTTTGCTATAAAAGAAAGATTGAATAATCAGACGTGTGTTATTACTGGTGATCAGAATGAGGATGACCGGTTATATGAAACATATAGAGTCAGCTTGTAAACTGGCAAGTCTCTGTTGTGATACAGTGTGAAGGCTTCAAAATGTTACTTCTGAGTAACATGAGTTTGAGTTTTTTATGATTAGATTTACTAGAGAAGATAGATGTGAGGTGTAAAAAAAAAGGTTACAATGTCTTTCAATGAAAGAACCCTAACGTCAATGAGTTTTTGGTATAAAAAAAAAAGAAGAAGACAGTCATAATCTGAAACTATAGTTGATACAAGAAAGATAGTAGATCTCTAAACTTTAAATAAGAATATCAGAAATTACTTTCTCCAAAACAAATTTTATGGCAAGTAAAAGCTTCCTTCTTTCAATATCAGACAGAACTTCCTTCATTGTTCCAAGACCTGTGAAAGGCTAAATATTTTGCATTAATACAGTTCAGTAGTTCAGATCCCTGAATGGAAATGGAAATGGAAAAGGTGGAGCTAGAGGAGATGGACAGTCTGAAACTGAAAAGGTGTCTATGAAGTACTTGGGTATTACCCAAGGGTAAAGTAAGTAGAGCTTAACTGAATATCATTAAAATACTGCCTCTTTTAACCTGGTTGACAGAAGAAAATATATATACAGAGGGATTTTATATATATTATAAATATTACAAATATTACAAATATTACAGAGAGACATATAAAATGGCTATTTGTCTCTTTTTTATGTTCAGTGGGAGAAAGTGGGAAATATGGACTCGGGACAAAGGGTAAAAGCAAAGACATCATTACTGGCAAACACCTACCTTTGTCTCAAGAAAGCATTCAGCATGAAGACAAACATCTAAAGTTCTATAAGAACAGTAAAACACAAGAGGGAATATTTCAGAAGCTTGTTGAATCTCCATCATTTAGATCGGCATTTTTTTAAAGAGCACATTATACATATAGCCTACTATATAATTTATTTAAATAGCTGAAATATAAGCAATAAGTATAATAAATATAATAAGTCTCTTAGATAAGTCCAGAGAAATACAAATATCTGTAACTGCCGGCACTACCACAGTTCATAATATATTCTTCTCTGAAAGATGAGAACAGAATCACATTAGGCATTATACATAATCAACACACAGCAAACTTTGGGTCAGCTTATCAGCGATGACTTACACAAGTAGAACAGGAACCATATAATGTAGAGTGACTTTTTTGCAAGCATTTTTTTTCATTTTGATGAATACACAGAAAAACTTATTTGATAGAGGTTCCTGGAATTAAGGTAAACTGATAATGATGGCAAAAACAGTGATAGAAGGCTAAATCAATAAAATAACAATTTATAAAAGTAGCTTTGTTTCAGAAAAATAAAGAAGCAACAAAGTTTTGACAAGGATACAGTGATAAATTTCATGTGGAAGTTAATGTTGGCCAAGTAAAAATGGGAAAGAAGACACTTTCTGTTAAAGTACCTTAAATGGTAAAGTGAAAGGGAAAGACTGACAAAGAGAAAGATCATGTTATAAAATGTGAGATAAAGACTTTAATGCTCATATTTCTGGTATTGATAAAATATTATACTTCAGATATTAAACACGGCAAATCAGAGAGTTTTAATGAAGCCTAGGCAACCAAGTCAAAAAGGAATCCCAGCATTATCTTAAATCATAAGGAAATCAGCAGACAATTCATATAGTGCTTCTAACCAGCACTTGAGCCAGGTCCCAGGAATTTGACATTGTAAAACATTTCAGCTTCCTTTGATTCTCCTTCAGACTTGGAACTCAAGGTTTCAGTGTCACCAAGATATCTTTTTTCTTTCATAAGGAATATAAACTTAATTTCTATCTACAGCAGTTTCCTTAAATGAAAGCAAAGTTTCTCATACAACAAAGATTAGAAGGTGCTGAGGCTTTAAAAACATGTAAAATATTACAAGGCTGTGGTAAAGTTACGTAAGTTGGCAATGCTTATAAATTAACTCAAGTGTGCAACTGTTTGCTGACTAGGGACCCCAAGAGAGGAAAAATGAAGTTAATAGAATTGCAGTGGTTTATAGTACAGACATTAGAGGAGGACTGACCTTGAAGAGCATTTAGGATTAATTAGAACAAAAAATAGTATACAAGGATTCAGTCATTAGCCAAATGCTTTTGCTCACTGTCTTTAGGTCAAGATACCAAAGCAGAGTTACCACTTCCTTAAAACTGTGATGATGTTGAAAGAGACCTTCATTCCACAGCAGTTATTGCACACGTGTATGTATCTCATGTAGGAGAATACAAAGGGGTTTTTCTGTTGCCATTCCAGAAAAGTTTTAGATTTATATTAGATTTAGAAAATTCTGAGGAAATTTCTGAAGATATATTTGTACAGCTATTATGTGATGAACAGTGATCATTAAAACCTCATTTTTTCTGGTTTCCATGAGTTAGATGAACTGAATTTAACATAAATATACAGAAGTAATTACTTCATGGAAAACTGTTATTATCAGCTGTTGTAAATATCACAAATAAAATCACATCAGGCCCACATACATTATCTCCTTGTACCAAGAAACACTAAGACAAATGCACATTAAATGAATTTTTACTCTGTACTCAAATAAAACAATCTATGTGTCATTATCCCTCCCGCTCCTCAATAGGTTGCTGTTCTTCTTACCTACAATACTAATATGATGGATAAAATATTGTTAATAAAAAAATAAATGTTGAGAGTAAACTATTTCAAAGAAAGCCAGTGATGGACCTGCACTGAAATAGTAGGGTAACTTCTTACCATATAAAAAACTCCTCTCTTTGGGAGACTTTCACTTTGAAAATACTGATGACATTAGTTCTGCATTTTACTATAATTATTTAGTAGGCTTGTTGTTCGTGATGACTGGATAATTTAAGAGATTAGCAGGTCATTTGTAACCATGGAAATCATGTTGCCTGCGTATCTAATAGACTAATTTTCACATGAAGCAAGGCAGTAGTTCTGTTTATTTACTTACTTGTTAAATGCTATTTTGAACTACCTTGTTTTCCTCAGGGGAATTGTCACTTAATTTCTGAAAAGAAAAACCAAAAAGTCCAGATACATCTTTACACAATAATAGTGAACACATATTTTCCTATATTTTCAGTAAACGTGTATTTGACCATATTTATACATTCACACCTTTTTTATTCCTGACTTTTACTTTTTAGCTAGAGACTTAGAGTGTTTAATGATTACGCATATTAAAGGAAATACATAAAATTTAAAATTTCCTGTTACTACCCTCAGTATATAAGGATATGAATTAATGATTGAGTCAGGACAGCTTAGTGGTAGTTACAGTTCACTAGCCAAATTATTGCTTATGTATGTTTCTTATTCTGTCTTATCTATGGGACAAAATCTTTAAATCATTTTAATTTCAGCATCATGAAGTACTAACACACCAAAAGTTCCTAAAAAAAGATAGGAGAAACTTGAGGAGAAAATGCAGTTTCTGGATTACTGCATATCCACCAGTGGCGAACTGTAGTGTCAAGCTCTTAGCTCAGAGGTATGAGGTGATGATGGTGCAGATTTTTTAGAATAGTGAATATATGGTCCAAACCCTGGATTATAGACATTTTAAATTGTTTGTGGGGTTTTTCTTATGTTTTTTTTTCTTATGTCTTGATTCTTATGTTAAAGAGATATGGAATCTCAAAGCATTTGCTTTTCTGTTACTTGACGTTATCAAGATTCAAAGGATTTGTTTTTACATACAACAGGTACATCATATCTGTGAAATACTTTTTATACAGATGTGTCTTAAAAGGTCACAAAAAACATGAATCACAAGATGACTCATCTATACTCTTAAGTGTTTTCTCTGCTTTCAGAACTAAAATATTGTCTTCATAAGTTGGGCTCTAATCTTTCTTATAAACACCCCAACACATTCCCAACAGATTAAACTTACATTATATTATTTTCCTTCTTTCACTAATTTAGCTAAAAAAATTTTCCATAGTACTTCCTTAATTTGAAGTTCATGTCATGGCCAGTTGACAACTAGCTGTCTTCATCTGCACTAATCTCAAAGCTGTCTACAAGCTATCACAAATAACTTGTTAAAATAATCGTACTCTGTTGACATCTTAATTATTTTAATAGGCAAATTACACAGCAATGGGATGCTGAAATATTAAATGAAAAATATTTTCCAAAATTCACTTCTTAAACTTTCCCGATTGTATGAGAACTTGGGAAACAAAAGAGGAACTTGAAGAAATAGTAACCACAAAGAAATAGTATCAAAATTGGCATTTCCATCCAATCAGATTAACATATTTAATAATGCGAAATCAAAATTAATGTAATGTGGAAATCAACCAGTTACTCTTAACCAAATAAACTAAGAATACAATTCCTACTATATCAACATTCCTGTATAACAAGGAATAAACATCACTTTTCAAACATTAAACAAGATCAAATGTTTCTCAAGAACAGGAGTTCATTCTTCTATACTCTCAAAAAAACCATTGCATTACTGATCTTGCACTTTTCATTCATCTAAAATACAGCCAGGTTGTAACAGCAGAGACCTCACCAGCAAACATATTGCAACAAATGTAGTGACTGGCAAAACAAGAATAACTTTGACTTTCCTGTCTTGGGCAAATTTCATTGAGGACCAATTGCATAGCATATCTGTGACAGTAATGAAGTTCATTTTTATAAACAACGCTAAGAAACGGCCACAAATTTTACTTAAACTTTAAATAATTAATGCTAAGCTTCGTAACAATTCTCGAGTAAAATATAAATTGGAAAATTCTATTATTAGTTTTTTCTCTGATAGGCACTAGGGAGTTGCCTAACTGAAAGTTTACCTACTTTCTCTTATTGACACTGAAAAACAAAATTACTTATTTCTTACATTAATTTTCTTGTGATAGTAGAACTTCAAATTATGTTTTGTATTTTAGATTGTCATACACCTTTCTTCAAAAAGAGATACAGAAGAAAAATTCTCATATAAGTTATGGATACATTCAGTTTTTAAAAAATGCCCACAAAATAGTAGACTACACTGAATCTCTTCTCATGTAAGACATCCATATCTCAGGCAATCAAATGCAAGGCTGAATTAGTGATGTATGCTTGACCTTTCCAGATCAAAATTTTTTTCTAGATTTAAAAATGGGAAAAAACTAGGATCAACTGGCATAACTTCATTCATGTAAAAGGTCAGTATTAATTAGCCACCTCCATTCCTTTTATAATTAACGTAAGAGGAAGGGACTTTCAGAGACAAATTTATATTTCTGCAGAAACTGCCTTATGATGGAGAAAATTTACACCATAGTTCTTCAGCTATAAAGGGACTCTAAAGAACTAAATTACTCCACACATTTGAGAAAGGAATCATCTAGGTAACCTCAGTGGAAAACATTCACTGTATAGGCATTTCCCTATGAAGCAGTCATCTAAACTCCCTTTATAGTCAATGGAGTTCTATAACAGTTAGACTGACACATTTTAGTCATCTGCAGTAGATTAATGAGATGTCCTGGTCTTTCTGTTATGTGTATAAAGAGAACTTATATAAGCTCAGATAAATATGTCTAAAGCTGGCTGAGAAAATTTCTGTCTTCAGATTTGTTAATGCATTGGCACATTGGTGCAATGTGACCTGCTTGGTGGATGAGGGGAAGGCTGTGGATGTTGTCTACCTAGACTTTAGCAAGGCATTTGACACCGTCTCACACACCATTCTCCTGGGGAAGCTGGCTGAAAACGGCTTGGAAGGACATACGCTTTGCTAGGTTAAAAACTGGCTGGATGGCTGAGCACAGAGTTGTGGTGAATGGGACTAAAACCAGTTGGCAACCAGTCACAAGTGGTGTTCCCCAGAGCTCTGTTTTGGGGCCAGTCCTGTTTAACATCTTTATCAATGATCTGGATGAGGGGATTGAGTGCTCCCTCAGCAAGTTTGCAGATGACACTAAGTTGGGAAGGGAGTGTCGATCTGCCTGAGGGTAGGAAGGCTCTGCAGAGGGACCTGGATAGGCTGAATCAATGGGCTGAGGCCAACTGTATGAGCTTCAACAAGGCCAAGTATTGGGTCCTGCACTTTGGTCACAGTAACCCCATGCAGCGCTACAGGCTTGGGGATGAGTGGCTGGAAATCTGCCAGGCAGAAAAGGACCTGGGGGTGTTGGTGGACAGCAGGATGACCATGAGCCAGCAATGTGCCCTTGCAGCCAAGAAGGCCAATGGCATCTTGGGGTGTATTAGAAGGGGTGTGGTTAGTAGGTCAAGAGAGGTTCTCCTTCCCCTCTGCTCTGTCCTGGTGAGACCGTGTCTGGAATATTGTGTTCAGTTCTGGGCCCCTCCGTTCAAGAAGGACAGGGAATTGCTTGAAAGAGCCCAGTGCAGAGCCACAAAGATGATTGAGGGAGAGGAGCATCTCCCTTATGAGGAGCAGCTGCAGGATCTGGGTCTCTTTAACTTGGAGAAGAGGAGACTGAGGAGTGACATCATTAATGTTTATAAATATGTAAAGGGTGAGTGTCAGGAGAAAGGAGCCAAGCTCTTCTCAGTGATGTCTAATAATAGGACGAGGGGCGATGGGTGCAAGCTGGAGTATAGGAGGTTCAATCTGAAAATAAGGAAAAATTTTTTCAGTGTGAGGGTGACAGAGCACTGGAACAGGCTGCGCAGAGAGGTTGTGGAGTCTCCGTCTCTGGAGACATTCAAAACCCACCTGGATGCGTTCCTGTGTGACCTAGTCTAGGTGATCCTGCTCTGGCAGGGGAGTTGTACTAGATGATCTTTTGAGTTCCCTTCCAACTCCTATTCTCTGATTCTGCGATAATCATCTCCTTTTGTGTTTCTAAGGTTATGGAACACAGTTGTGGATTGCCTAGCTACATATAAAATATAACTTCTGAGTCATATAGGGAAAACTGAAAATTTTTATGCTGCTACAGTGAATTCTGAGAGAAAGATGGGGGCAAAGTCAGTGAGATTTCAGGTCATCCACAGAGGCTGCTTAAGCTCCAACCTTGGATACTCCATCCTCCATCAATAATCAAACTGGACAAAACCCTGAGTAATTTTGTCTCACCTCAGATCTGACCATGCTTGGAGCAGGATGTTGAAATAGAGTCATCTTGAGGTCCTTTCGAGCCTGAGCAACCCTGTGATCCTGTGAAAGAAGATAAGTAAGGTCAGTCAGAGGCCAAGTGATTAGATTTTTGGAGAATATGTGAGACTGACATGGGTTGCTTCAGCTTCTGCAGAACTTGGAGGCTTTGTTGGATGATAGTATCATACTTAGTCTATTGCCATCTTTCCACAGAATGTATGCCATTCTTTCCTGTCATTGTATTAATATGAGATAGAGATGATCTGCTTTCCTCCCCTTTCACTCTCCCCAGTCTACTACAGTAACTGTTACTTCATGTCTTAACTCCCCAAAGTTTCCTGGGAGCCTTCCCAGCAGCCACTGCTCTCCTGTGAGGAAAGAAAAAGAAGAATGAATGGCAGGGGGATTGGAACTAGATGATCTTTAAGGTACCTACCAACTCAAACCATTCTATGATTCTATGATATGACTGAGATCTGGCTGATGGAAGACAGAACTGGAAAAGGTGCCTAACCTACAATATTTTCCACTGACATGTTCATCTTAATATCTATCTCAAATATGTGCTGTGTGCAGTGTATATAAGGAAACAGGAATGAGTAGACAATATTTTCATAATCTCTGCATCGTAATATGATTTACTTATATTATTCATTTATGTGTAATATGGATAATGGGTTATAGATTAAGCTGCATTCTACAAGTATAAAGGAAATGTAATTTATTTATTTCCTTCAGTCTGTGCTTTTGAATAAAATGATACTTCTAAGAACTGAATCTACATTCAGCCCTGGGAAAGCTGAAAAACAATCTTTACATGTTTTAAGGGATATTTAAAGCTTTGAACTTTGACCATGGTAGAATTGTTACCAAATTTCTCTATCCACTATACCTCTGCTAGACCAGGTCCCATATGTAACCACCTATATAAATTCTCTTCCCTTTGTACTTACATAATATTGTAGGAGAAGCTACAGCAGATATGTCATATAGCATTATCATCCTCTTGAAAATCAAGTCCCATGTACAACTTTTTCATCAGCTCAATTAGTAAATGGTTACAGAAATTAGTACGTGAAAATGGGTAGAATTCCTTATTAATAATGGCACTCCATTTATTTTTTGCACCAAATTTACTATTCCAGGAAAAATAATACTTAACACTATTTGAAAACTTTTTTTTTTCTCACACTGTTTCTTATGCCGTATAGGGGATATCGTTAGTTGTAAGTAATTTAGGTATGTTAGGTTGTAACACAGCTAATCTAAAAGACAAATAAAAGCAGTTATATCTTTCATCTTGTGCTGTTTGACTCACTTGACACTATTTTTCTTCACCATACATTCTAGATATGCATATCTCTGAGGTTTCATAGTGATAAAAAGTGTGTTCTGTTACATATTATAAAATAAATAAAACTGAAGTCACAGTTGCCTGTTGTCAAAGGAATAATAAAAGAGAATTAGTGAGTTATAATAAATGGTTTGAAATTCCAAGAGTTTTTTACTAAAAAAAGAATATGTTTTTCTATAGGATCTTAAGCAGTACTACTTTTCCATGTACTGTCTATTGTTCTTATCCTAGTAATAATGACTTGAAGGAGACAAGACAGAGCTGTTCATACTAGTTCATGTGTCCCAGAATTCCTTCTTTGGTATGTGTTCTGGGATACAGATAAGAACTCGGCCTGTATATTGGCATTTTTAGGTTATTGGTATTTCTGAAATGATTTAGTACACAGAAAGAACAATTCAAACTTATTACACATTATTCAAGAAATCCCAACCTTCAAATAACTATATTCTGGTTTCTGGTCTGGGGTCAAATTTGCTATTAAAGGCAGAAAGCAACTATGAAATAAAAAGAGAAATTAGGAAGCTGCAAAGATTGAAACAATGATAATTAGATATTTCAATTACTCTTATGCATGCTGGGTAAAATCCAAGTCAAGTTGTGATATTGGAATTACATTTTTGGATGTTATAAATTACCTTTTCTTGGAGGCTCAGAGATACCATGAGAAAAAAGACAACTCCTGATCTAATGCAGAGTATCATAGTAGTTTTTGTTCAAACCGTGTCTTTCAGGCTTCATCTATGCAGTAAGATTTCAGAAAACTTTCCACATCTTTTCACCTCCTTGCCATTCCTCTTTCTCAATATATTCAGATTTCTACTGGAAGAAAACCGTGCATGGGAAGGGAACTGTGAAACACTTTGAAAGTTGCAACCAGGCAGCTGCAGGGTAGAATTCTAAAAAACACAATGAAATGCACTTGTCTTATTTTAGGTGAACCTTCAAATTGCTACTCTTTGGAAATAATGATCAAAACATATTCAAATTCTATGTCTTGTAGGAATAAAAGGCTTAACAAAGTTAACTGAAAAGAGGAACTGCATGAATGTGAGAAAGCTAATTATTATGAAATTGAAAGGTTAGAATGTGTGAGTTTGAAAATAGACTTTAAATTTCTGGGGAAAATAGGCCTCAAAAACCAGAAGTTGCACCCAAATATGAAAGATGTAAAAAAAGAGTAAAACTGGCAATTCAAATTTAAAACTATAATAAGTCAGGTCAAAAAATATGTTGAGAATCTATATGTTAAAGGCATAAAGGCTCATAACAAAATCTAATTTCAAACAAATCAAAAGCAGAATACTTGTCAGAGAATCAAAGGACTCAGCAGATGATGGAAGCATATGAGGAACACTCATACAAGAAGCTTACACAGGAAGACTACAGAAAAGAGAAGTGAATTTCTGGAATTGCACTCAATTCAAAGGCAATCCAGAAGATTCTCACATCAGATCTCCATTTTACAGCATGAATTTGAGAAAGTACTTCTAACTGAAGCTTTTTTAAGAGTTTTGGTTTTGGTTTTGCTTAAAAAAGAAACAAATACACTGAATAGGACTAAATCATTTTCAACAGATACTTAACTGTAGCATGAAGCTATGAGGATCTTCATTAACATGTATAACCTCTTCCTTAAAGCAATTTTGGCAAGCAGAGGAATGGAAGGTGACAAATATGGCAAAGCATGTAACATATCTGTTGGTGAGATCTAAGGATTTGACTGACATTTACTAGGTTAACTGGTAAAATCTATGCAAAGAAAAGAATTAGCAAACACAGAGATAGATACATTATATTGATAATGAGTTAATATGGGAAAATACCATGTTTTAAAAATCTATCTGCTTTTTCAAAGTCTCACTGAGTAGGTAGATAAGTATGGTCTAATTATATTTTTATTTTCAAAAAGCTTACAACAAGGTCTCTCATGGATTTCTTGTTTGGATCTTGGCTGCTCAATATACATATGAATGTTTGGAAACATGATAAATAGTGAGGCAATGATGTTTTTAAATAATTTAAATTTATTCCACATAGTCAAAATCAAAGCTGTCTGTAAAGAGCTTAAGAGGAATTCTCCATAGTCAATGACTCAAGGTTAAAATGGCACATGAAATGCAAAATTACTAAGCATAGAATATTGCACACAGACAGAAAACAAAATGAAACAAAACAAAAAGTAAAAATAAAAAAACCCACAAACCAAAAAACCCCACAAACCTTAATCTTATTTATATAATCATAGACTATAAATTGGGTATACAGGAAAAAGTCTTCAAGGAATCCGGACAAATCTCTGGAAAAATATGCTTAATATGCACAGGTAGTCAAAAAGCAAACAAGATTTTAGGGAATATCCTGATGGAACCGAAACTAGAAAACTTTAATAAATAACTGTAAATCTGGACTGTTACATTATAAATATGATCTGTGATTTAAATCCAGATCACGGTAGAACTAAAAAAAAAATAACAGAGAAGAATAATACATTGATTATCAGACATGTGTAATCTCTTCCACAGAACAGAATCTAGAAAGGCATGACTGAGGAAAAATAGGATCAAGATACCTAACATTTTGAAAAAGAATTGGTAAATGTGGTTAGGAATTATATTGTCTCTATTTTAACATGAGAACTATGGGCTGCTCCAAAAAGCTTCTCAGGCACACAATGAACAAAGGCTTATTTCCTCACATTATAACAGTACATTGTAACAGTGTTGAATTCTTTGCTACAGTTGTTTCAGAGTTCAAAGGCACAATTGTACTCAGAAAAGGGTGTCAACAAATCCCTCAGGCATTTGGGCCTGCAATGGATGTTAAATACAGCAGATCAGATGAAATTTTTGCAGCAGGTCTTTAAATAGTTAATTACCAGAAATGGAGAGTTGACTAAAAGGAAGATCACTCTGTACTTGCTACATTTCCTGAGCATTGATGTTTGCTACCAAGGACAGGAAGACGAATTATGTGGAAATTTTATTTGATTCTATAAAGCAGTTCCTGCACTCTTTGTCTAATATGAAATTAATAATCAAGGCATTATTGAAAAGAAAGGGGTTAAACATAGGCAGAAAGGTAGTTTAAAAGATTGGAACATGCTTTTTTAACCATTGTGCATATGTGAAAGCTAAGCCTAAGAGTTACTAAAGATTTTTGTAACTAAGATTTATCTTTTGTCACAATTTCTCCCTTTCATGAGATGGTGAAAGAACCATTTATTTTAGGCTGAAATGTACCACTCTGAATATAGCAAATAGTCATTGTTTACAGTAAAGAGAATCTAAGGTGATTAGCATAGATTTAGATAGCCGACTTTTAAATATCTATACTGTATAAAATGAAGCCTATTCAGAGAACTTTGCCTTGAAAATATGGTAGAGAAGACGAGGATAAACCGGATGCCAAGAGCATACTGAAATCCATGGAAACTAAGAGCTCATTGGACCCACTTTGCTAGGACTCAGACACTTCAGTGTTCAGAGTCAGGGCTTTACAGAACAGCAATCTTATACAGGAATGCAAAACACCAAACAAATGTCATGAATCATTTGTACCATTGGTTCTTCTGCTATCTTGCATTATTAATATCTCTGTCAAGACACTTGCTGAGACAGTAAAAGCGAAGTACCCTGTAGCATGGTCTCTTTCTTTCTGAATATTTTTCAGCAGATTATGAATGATGAATATTGGGATGACATAAGAAGGATAATGGAAGAGTAAACTGTAATTTCTAAGTGAAGGAACTTAGTCAAGAGTTGAAATTATTTGAAACAAACCAAAAATCAACCTCTGGAACCCGCGTGCAAACTATTTTTTATCCCCTTCAAGCACTGGACGTAATAAGGTTAAAAGTCAAAGTCCAGAGATGCCTGTGTTAAGAAAAAAGGTAGGAAGTTATTTATTCAATCCGTGATAAATCAGAAAAAATAGAAGAAAACCGAAAGTGTGGGAATAATGTTCAGTGTCTGAACTATGATTTTTCTGAAAGTAGGGGATCATTTTCTTTCCTGACAAGTTAAGATTGCTACATATACAGTGTAAAACAAAAAATAAAAGTTCCATTGCTCTTGCTACAATCATCAAGTCATCTAAATGGCAGAAAAAATATTTTTCTAAATATTCTAGACCAGATCATCTAAACTATTTGTATTCACGACACTGTAATGACTTAAACTATTCCTTGACCTTGCTTCTGATTCTTTCACTGATGCACTGTTGGAAGATCATAAAAAACAACTTATATTGAATCAAGACAAGAGGCATCATTATTTTTAAAGTGCGATGACTTGAAATGTGTTCTTTCCAACTTATGGTAAAATTCACTTTTGGGATTGAACAGTCCTAGAAAACACTAGGATTCAACTTTGAGTGGTGCAGGTTTTACACCCTAGTAATGCATATTTTTATTTATTTTGTACACCAGTAAATTTTGAGTAATCAAACTCTGTCTATTTCATGGCATATGTTCATGATATTGAGTGAAGTTCTGCATTGTTTAATAATAATATTTCTAAATGAGTATAAACTAACCTGTCAACTCTGAGTGGGATAACATTACTACTGCTTTTACAGGAATCACAGAACAGTATAGGTTGGAAAGCACTTCTAGAGGTCAACTAGTTGAATATGCCCAAAGTAAGATTGATAGATGAAGAAAAATATGGTTGTGAGATTGTCTAGGCATTGTTTGTTTACTAAGCACATATGAAACCAGAATTGTATTCTCTGCAGCTACATTTATGCTAGTGAAGTGTGTGGCTACATCTATGCTGGTAAACTAAGTATGACCAGGGTATGAGTCCACACACAGCATGCAGCAAAGGCCCACAATAATTCACACCAATTCATAGTTATCTCGTTGCCTGACATTATTTTGGCTCACACCAACAAACACTCTTTTAGACAAAAACTATAATACAAGACAGTAGCTACAACTCCACTAAAAACCAGGGGACCGCAGAGGCCAGAAAGTGTTCCCAACAGGTAGTAAAGATCAGATGGCTTTTTTTGGGAGGGAGAGAGAATGTGGTTGCATGGGCTCAAATTGTGTTGTGCAGCTTGCTGTTGGGTCCAGAGATGTGCATTTGGGTTTTTCCAATCACCAGAATAGACTCAGCCAGATGGCTATTTAAGTAGCAGGAGAATTTATTTTCCCCATTGCCAAACCAAATATTCTTTTATTCCATTAAACTAGTGTGATTAATTGCATGCTTGCTCACTCAGTGCATTTTCTATGCAGTTTAATATTAGTACCATTTCCACTGCACATTTTGGTTTTTCATGTATCTGTATATGTGTGTGTTGTATATCTTTACTGTAATTTCTTACAAGATAGTATTTTGCACTTCATGGGAGAATGAGTGGACTAGTTAATGTTGTTTGGGGAGAGGATAAATTTATATGCAGGGCTGCCAAGGTTCCCTGTTTCCTCTTATATGAGGACAGCTTTATCCAGACACAGTCCTTTGAGTAACGGTGCATTTAGCAGTAAAATTGTTTGCAAGAAATATGGGAGAAACATAAGCCTTTTCTACTCATATAATAAAGACTTCCCTATTTTCCCAGTGCCAAGAAAAACTTCCCTAACACCCCTGTTCTGTCTATATCAGCATTACGTCAACAACACTGATACAAATCGTCTTAAATTAGCAGCAGAGATTGTAAACTTTCAAAATCAGAACTTAAAAGAAATGTTTTATTTTACACCTAGGCCAGAGAAACTATCCCTAAGATCTTACTGGCTGCTCAAAGATGAGCCTGGCCTCACTGAAGAAAGAATAAAGAAACATTAGCCTCACATCCCATCTGCCTTTCTGAGTGCTCTTTTGTTTTTCCAACTGGAATACTAAGGACATCTACTGTCCTGTCTCACTCACTACAAATAATCACTTATAAATAAGCTTCAAACGTGATTCCACAGGAAGTAGCTATAAAAATATGACTCTGGACAACCACCTGTCTCCTTCAAAAGAGGGATTCATACTTTAATATGCCTTAACTTCCTTTTCTGAACAGTAACACCTTCCTTCCTCAAAATCAGTAGACAGGGTAAATAATCATCTACACCAGATGTCCACACTGACTTGAAAACTCAAAAAGATAAAATTTCATGTGCAGACCAGAACATATTCGCAGCATTAGCAGAATGAAATAGAGACATCAGATAAGTGAAAACAGATGTCAGAATGGCAAGTGGAACAGATGTGTGCATACAAGACAAGCTTTGAAAAGGTTAAACTTTGATCCAGGTTAGGCTGTAAGAATTTATGTTAATCAGGTAGAAACACTAATCTACTTTGAACCAGCTAGTGCCACCTTTACTGTTATATGCTATCGTGTATTACTCTCAACAAAACTACCTCTGAAATATTAACAATTGAGTGGTGATAATATCTCAGCTGTGTATGTATGGAGCTGGTGTGCTCCCATAAACCTACTCTCACGAATAGCCAGAGCCTTCAGTAAATTCTTTCCTGGTCACATAACCACATTTTTATCCAATGGAAAGAGGAAACAGTGGAAGAGAGGGCAGGATTATATATAGAAAGATATGGTCTTAGGTCTTAACCTCATATGCAGCCAGCACACATTCAGGCACCATGAAACAGATCCATGTTCCACAGTTTTGATGTAGTTCAGAGGTGCTCTGTGGTGCTCTCTTCACAAGGGATCAGAAAGCTTTCAGGTAGTATTTCAGTTCTCTATGCCTATGTTCTTTTTTCGTACCATGTAACTCCTATGTCTTAAAAACCTTTCGGGCCTCATTTCAGTTCTCGATGCCTATTTTCTTTTTTCATATCATGTAACACCTCTCTCTGAACTCAAATCCCATGCCTGCATCCCTTGTGAGTAACAGTAATGTGGTGTGGAGCCAAGGTTCCTCAAAGACTATTACCATTGCACTGATGGCTGGGAGCTGGTAGGCTCAGCTATGCCTATGTGTGGTATGAAAACTGCCACAACATGCTTGCATCTCTGGGGAGTAATTCATTTATTTACCTCAAAATGAGGAGACACACCTGTTTTTTTATAATTTCCAAACCTCCACAGAGGTGAAATTTCAGTTCCACTATGTCTAGGTTTCTTCTTTTTATTTTCTCATAGCAGAAGAGAGATAATTTCATCAGCTGCCGTGTTCTCATCACACATACCATCTAGATAAGACAACTTAATCCACCAGAGGTTTAAATAAGCATTCTGTCCCTTTACAGTCTGCTGACATGTAGGGTGGTAACAACAAAATGTATTTTACAAATCTGGGATATTGATTTCTTGCTACCATTAATTTTAATTAAGAAGCACATTCATTTTGACCTACTAAGAATAATAGTGATAATCAGATTTTAGATTGTTGAAATTTACGGCAGATAGATATTATTCAACTTATTACGACTTTTACTATTCTTTTGCTCATGATAATAACCACTGAGGGGAAAAGAAGGGTACAGCAATATCATTTTGACTCATCCTCTTTTTATATTGTTCAATAAAAATATTTTTTTAGGTAAGAACTTATGAATGGAGCTGATGGAGGGACTCTTTCTGGTGCCAATGTGGTATGTTACCACTTCAGCTCTTTGTGGCCTATAGCTGAATAAAGCTCTAACCTTTAAAAGAATTTTATAATAACTGCTTTTTCTTTCACAGAGATAACACCTTATACAGTTGTGTTCTGATATCAACTTCAAGTTTCCCTATTGTTATTAGGGGCTTTTAAGTCATAATAGATTATTTTTATTTTATTACTCATCTCAGAATCTTCTCATGCATACCAATTGGTTGGTTTGCACCTGGGTTATACTTCCAGGGTTTTCTAACATCTTTACACTGACTTGGACATTTTTCCTACTAAATTGTATCAACAAGGTAAGTTGAGCACTTAAGTAAGTATTGATTACTAGGCACATTTGTTTAATATTGCCTTGTAAATTTTGTGTTGATATCTGTTTTAGTAATATAGTTCTTATTTTGTAATGCAATAGAATTATTTTTAAATAAGTATCTAAACACTTTAAAATTATACATTGTTGAATATAGATGCCTCCTTTCTTATGTCTGTTCAAATATGGTCCTGTTACAGATCTCAAAATATCCAGTTGTATTAAATGCTCTCCTTCACTCTATAGGTGTTTGAAATTTATGCAGTCAGTAACAATTTATTTAATAAAGCAAACTACAAGTATATTTTGGGACAGGTTATTAGTTTATCATAAACATAGCTTATACATTGAGGATGTTATCAACAGTTAGAAAATGTTAGAAAGTAATGAACAGAAAAAGGAAAGAAGGCAAATATACTCTCTTCACCTACTTGTGGATGATACCATCTTTAGATTTCTAGAAGTTTAATAGATGGCTGGTAGGTCATATGCTTTTTTTGCATGTTTTTGGACTTTCTCTGGTATTATTACATATTAACATTTGAGCAGCACCACAACAATGTCCCAGGACATCCCTCTGTTGGGACAAGTAAACTTTCTATTTCTTCACTGAGTGGGGGCTCAGAGTCATGACTGGCATGAAAGGTCAATTGTCCATTCCAGTTTTTTCAAGTTAAACAGTAGAACAGTATTTCTGTTTAAAAAATTTTAAAGTGACAGAGTATACATTATTGGATACTTCTTCCTTTGATGTATGTCCACAGTACACAGTGCAGAAAGAATCACAGAAAACAGGAAACAAGATTTGAAAAATTTTGTGCACATACCATAATCCATAATTATGTGAACACTGCCTAAGCTACAGCATCCTGTTTTCAGCAGTGCTGATAAGCCTAGAGAAGGAACTCAAATGGTGTCAAAAAGACTAAGTATGCATATATGTGGTACCCTGCTTCTACAGTACTAGTATGCTTTTCAAAAGTCATTCTCAAATGCTCCTCAAATGCCCCTTAGCTGGGACAGGACTTGCCTAAAACATTCAGTTTGCTTCCATTGAGTATAAGAGCAGGCATGAATGTGGCACTAGCCAATATATCAAAGAGATTCAGCACACACAGTGATGATAAATTCTTTGAAGATACCAGCTGTTGTTCTTCAGCAGTAAATTTCTATTCAGCAATAGAAACCTGGGACAGATTGCCCAGGGAAGTTGTAGATGCCTCTTTCTCTGAAAGTGTTCAAAACCAGGTTAGACAGAGCTTTAAGCAACCTGGTCTAGTGGGACATGTCCCTGCCCACGGGAGGGGGCTTGGACTGGATGAGCTTTAAGGTCCCTTCCAACACAAACCATTCTGTGATTCTATGACTATACATATAAACTGTTTAAAGTGTGCAACTAAGTTAAATTTTAGATCAATATTAGAGATGGCAAAAGGGTCATTCTTGACATGAGAGAGAATGCCTGCAAAATGTGAAGTTGTTTTACCAATGCACAAAGCATTTCAATAGATTAAAACATTTCTTTGGGTCTCAAGCAGTATGTACTACAACATTTACTTTTTTCTCTGGTCTCATGGTCAGAACTGTACTTTCATGGCTGAAAATATTCAAAAACATTAATGAAGATGTTTACCAAAATAATTCTCAGGACTAACAGGAAAGTTTGGCAAGGCTGATATTCTAGACAGAGCTTAGCATAGCAGGGAGTATCAGACAACTCTAAAAATAGAGGATGCTACTAGTTCTGCCTAGAATAACATGCCTGAAAGGAGAATACACATTTACACAGCTGGCTTTACATGACTCTTATTCATGCAATAAAAGAAAGGGAAATTACCTCTTCTGAGGTTTTATTTTTTTATCAGACACTCATTAAGTAATAATTAGTTCAAAGTGTAAATATGTATCATGAATAATTTTTACATAGGCATTCTTATCCCTTTTGAAAGAACAATTGTCTTCCTGAAGTAATGTAGAACATCAGTGGGCTGTGCATTGGGTTAACAATCTTAAAATGTATTAGACACAGTTTGAACAGTTGCATAACATTTTTCTTAGTCTCAAATCAATGTCAAAGTAAGGGGTCCTTCCTATCTAGAGTTGATTGAAGTTGCATTTGGTCAGAAGTTGCTAGTTGAACACTTAAATTCTATTTAGGCCAATGAAATTTTCACCATTTCTTTCATACTGTTTCTACAAGACTTCAGCCATTCAAGATTTTATTTCTTCTTGTAAGGTCTCTCTCTACCTCTCAAAAAAGCCATGGATTAATACCTCTGTGGATGTCCCATTATTCTATCTTTTTTAAAAATTTTTTTCTACACAGAGACTATCCAAGAAGTCTCACAGACAGTGCATTTCATTTGCTTCTTCTCTTGCAAGTCCAAAATAGTATTTAATAGCATTTCTCTTATCTATAACTTTTCTACTCCCTTAAGGAGTTCTCTCCTTCCTTCAATATATTAGAATACTCCTTAGTACTATTGTGATGGTAATCTCATTTATGTCCTCTTCTCTAATGATTCCATACCTGCAGAAATTACAAGACATCTTTATGCCAACAGCATTACCTAAACACAAGATATTTTTTTCTAAAAAACTAGCAGAAACAGCAGTCAATCAAATATTGTTTTCATGAGAATTCTTCCTTCATTTTTTACAATCCTTTATTGCCTTATGAACAAGAAAAAAATATCATTTGTAAAGATTGTAATTTAAAAAATAATAAAAAAGCCCACATGCAGTCTGAAACTTTAGACTGCTTTACAATTATTTTTATTTAGGCAAATTACGTTTTGTTGACTGTTGACTTGCTCAGTGTAAAAAACCTTATTACTACAGGAAACAACAAAACAGGGGAAAAAAATGGTATATATCTATTGCTCCAAGAGCTGAAAGAAGGTGAACTGAATTTCAGCTCATCAGTGACTACATATATGGTGGTCTCTCTTGTCTTATTTATTTTTGTAGATTCATCTCAGGTTCTACCAAATCTCAAAAAATAAATTATAAAGAAAACAAGGATTTGTATGTGTGAGGCTTTTTCAACCAATGTGTCAGACTGGCAGAATGCCCTCTTTGAAGATACAGTAGAGCTGACACATAATTTTTGCCCTTACCTTTGTTGCTTCTGACACTAGAGTCTGAACCCTCCTTGGAGACCTAAAAACAATTTTAATGTGACAGTCTCAGAAGTTACTACTGGTATTTCACAAATACTGCAAGGTCAGAGATTTTGACCTATGCAGAGACAACCAAACCTCTGGAGGGTGTTGTGTTTTATGGGAAAAATGTTTCCATTGATTTTCAAATTATGCATTTTACTGCAACAGCCATGAAAAACAAAATTCAAATTGCAGTAGCAAAAAAAGTAAAAATAGCCCAAGATGTGTTTACAACCTAAGCTTTTTCTTCCTAGATTCTTTTACACATTATTTTTCAAAGTCATAGCTAGAAGATAAAAGCAAAGAAAAGACTGGGGAATTATAAGAACACCTTAATTTTTAACATATACAAACTTGCAAATTGATAGATGTAGTCTCATATATTCCTCTGAAAAAAACAAACCCAAACAAATAAAAGATAGCTCTATACCATGTTTCTTCTATGTGGTATTTAGTATTACTCAAAAGGTCTGAAAGGGTTATCACTAGTCCTTTAGTATAAATTCTGGTTTAGTCTTTAATAACAGTGTGATATATACTTAATCTTTTTCTGAATTTCTGTAAAGACAGTATTTTTTTAAGTGATTTCCCAAAAGGAAGCGCTAGAGTTATGTTCTGAATGAATTTTGAAACATCGACCAGTTTGCTCATTTAGATAGCCAATGGCAGCATTTTAAGACAATGTCGTGGTTTAGGCCTAGTGCATAACTGAGCACCAGGATGCTCCAGAAAAGGGCTAGTCAAAATAAGAACTGG
>NW_010186265.1:14332-18899 GCF_000695765.1 Mesitornis unicolor | reverse complement strand
GCGGAGCCCCGCAGGGTTCCCTTCGACTTCATTTTAATGGCTATTGGGCCATTTAATTATCACTGGTCTCCTGCCCGGAGAACGCATTCAGCACTTTGCGCGCCGTGTTTATTTCCTCAGCTCTTTTTTTTTTTTTTCTTTTTCCTCTCCATTTAGTGTATTTACTTATTTTTGTATGGGGCTGTTTTCCGGTTTTCATAGAGCAGGGTCCGTGGTGGGGAAGAAAGATCACTGCAGGTTGCAAGCATGTTGTTTTCGAAGCAGTGGGGTTTAATGTGTGTTTCTGTTCTTGTGTGCACGGAATGCAGCTCAATGACAGCGGGGGAAAAAATAGGCTTATATTCCTGTCCTCACCATTCTGATGATTGTTGATGTGGAGATCTCTCTCTTTTTCTTTTCCCCTCCCCTCAGTACACTTGTTTTGTTTTTTTTGTTAACCTTTTCTGTACAGATCAGTACAAACCACGAGGGTATTTTAAAATAAATAAATTAATAATTCTCTTCTAGGCTGTGTGATGTCGAACTACGGGGAGCGTGGTGTATGTAGACAATAATAGTTACATAATTTATGATCTTTTGTTGCTGGATATATGTCAGGAGCATGGAGAGAGTATTTATAACATTTTTTTTTCTGGGAAACTGTGTGAAGGAGTCTGCACACACTACATTGCACTGGAATGTTTGTGAGAGAGCCAGCCCTGAATTCCTCCTGTACCCGAAATCTCAACAGGGGTCTTACCTTACTTCACTTCATAAATGTCCAGGGCTGCTTCCTATATGCTCAAAAACCTCTTTTGTAGATGATTTTCTTCTTCTTCCAACAATTATGTTATTTTTTAACCTTTTTTTTAAAAGTCAGTCAAACCATTATAGATATTTCAGTAGTAATTGTTCACAGCACTAAGGAACAGAAGGAAAATTGTGACATGGTTGAATTAAAAAAACTTCTTCCTGTATGCAGGTGAGCAGTTTGCACAGCTCTTAGATTCCTTTGGAAAAATTGTCTTTATAAGACGACAGTGTGTGGTTGCAGCATCGAACTGTAAGGCATGGTGTCATTACTGGCATACGAAAGGAACAAACCTAATGCTACTTTTCAGTCACCATTGCTTTTCAGGCTCTAAATTTCCAAAAGTGTGGATGCTTCATGTTAGCTGGAGATACCACAGTGGATGTTAGATGCTAGTCCATGTGTATCTGTCTTTCTATCCTTATTTATTTTATGCTGGAATTTAAACGTACCACCTTAAAATGGGCTCTGAGGTTGCGTGGAGCTTATATGGTTGACCGGAGACCATTTTTAAAGTACACTTAGTAATAGTGTAACTTGGTGGAGCTGTGGTTGAAAAGCCTTCCTTCCCTTCATCGGTCTTTATAAGCAGCTTCCTCGTGATGCCAGTGCAAACTCGTGGCCTTTCAGCCTCGCTGGCACTGTGGAATTGGTTTGGAGCATTTGGCAGTCTCCGCAAGGACCCTCTGCCTTCCTTAAAGACCTATTTGCTATCTTGCTACTTGTTTTTAAAGTCACTTTAGCTAACGGGCATTTCTATTTGTTTTACACTTCCAGTACTTTTCCAAACCTGGTAGAATTCACAGTGTTACACCTTTAAGAAGCTCTATGATAGTACAGTGGCTGCCAGCCAGAAACAATATACTGTTTTGTTGGATTTCCTGAGAAGAAATGTAATGGATTTTGTGTTGCCTCCTTTATAAGGTTAAATAGTAATGACTAACTGGAAAAAAAAAGAACTTTTTTTTCTTTATATGCCAAGATTCTTTAAACTGCAGCTAAAGCTCCAGTATGCTGCAAAATAAGGGGGTCTCTGCGTATGGAACTGAATCTGCAGATTGCATTCTTGAATAATTAAATGTAATGAATTTTCCAATTTTTTGCTATCCAACTCAGCACTTTGTTTTTTCAAATTCCCTCCTTTAGTCAAACAAAAACCAGGATACTTAGGCTATTGCATTTACTCCATTGGCTAATGTGTACTGATATAAGGGAGACGATGACAAGATACCTATTTGGATACTGTTACTTAGTCATTGAAAATGAAATGTAAGTATGTGCCTAAAATTCAGTAGTGTCTGCAAAACCCTTTGTTTGAGACCATATCCAACAGTGCTGCCTTTCATAGTATGGGATGCTCTGGGTAGATGAGCCTGATTTTGTTTGATCCTGCTGTCATCATGCATGGCGTTGTCACAGCCTTTATCTTCACATCATCCATTGCCGATCTTTTGGTTGTATTACAAAGTGGAAGGGGCTGGAGCGTTACTCACCAGTGGGAAGAGTATTAATTTCATTGCCCAACAGATGGAACTACTGGTAAATAAAACCCAGTGAATTTTCATATGATATTTCAGGATTTAAAAATAAGAAAAAGGCCAGTGGATCAGTGAATTTGAAAGTTTTATGTAGAAGTCCTCTGACCTAAAAGGAAAGGAGACGTACTTTTGCAATCTTGGGAGCATGTGTTTTGGCACTTTGAAGTTAATGATGGTATATGAGAGATTTATCCAGTCATATCAGGGCCCTTTGCAAGATGTGAAGAACAGGATTAGCTATTATTGCTAGAAATTATTTTGATATTTAAGTTTAGTATCTAAGAAGAGTTTCACATACTTCTATTGAAATTGAAGTAAACTGTGCATGGTTTATACAGACAGTGATACAGCCCCTCGATGGTGTTCCTCCATGGCAGCTGATGTTTGTGGTCAGTTGGAACGTCAGCGATATCAAAGAAAAGGTTGCAAATGCCTGTTTCTCTGGCAGTAAGGTGCACAGTGGTGGTAAAGCTTTGTGTAGCATGGACGTGTGTTACAAGAACACCTCTTCGTGGGATAAGATACCAAGTAGGATGTGATTCTAAAATACTGTAGTATGTGTAGAGGAGTTCAAGTAACACTTTTATTTTTTTTTAATAATTTTTTTACAGAAATGTTGCCATCGGTGATTGAAATCCATGTCCTTTCTTAAAATTGATTGCATACATCGTGAAAGTAGCACAGTAGTTGCAGGTTTTCTTCTGAGCATCTTGGTAAAGCTTCTGAGTAGTCGTGTTAAAAGACCGCGGTCAGATTGTGAATTCTCATTGGAAGTGCAAGCCTTGGACTGTTAGTTCAAGAAGTAGTTGCTCACATTACAAGTGTAGGTGTTCCAGTCATCCCTTCCAACACCTGGGAATCCTGTGACTTTGAGGCAAATGGCTAGTCATGGCCTTCATCTCCCTCTGTCTCATTTGTGGAAAGCTGTTCCTTCTTCTCATGATATCTTGTAGTACTGGGGAGAAAATTTAAGAAGTGACTGAGGCTAAATCTGGTTTGAATGACTACTATCCTGCCTCTGCCAGTATTTTGTATGTTACAGTTGTGACATAAAATCGTGTAAATGTATTTTGTTATGATTGGGAAGGACTGATATGGTGATACCAGTTGCCTAATGAACAATAATACTTGTATTTCATAATTTGTTTACTAAATTTGCCCTGAAGTATGCAGTTTTGAAAGAAATAGATAATAATTATGTTTCAAAGATAGTTTTGAAAGATGAAAATTTTGAAAGAGGATCCTTTCATTGAAGTGTAGTCATCAACCTTTCTATGTGGCATGATTGCAGCTTGTGTATGTTCTGGAGAAGTAGTAATGATTGAAATGAATTTGAAATTGAAATATGAATCGAGGATTATTTCTCCAAAAGACCCAATTAATACAGCCAAGCCAAACTTAATGGTTGAAATAGTGCACTATTTGTCCTTTAGAATTAAGGAAGTACCCAAAAGCGGGTGGTTGATGGGTCGCCTCAGCTTGTTTGTCTTTGGGGGTGCTAAGGAGTCATTGTGACATAGTTCAGGTTTTTGTTCTTTGTATTAGCACTGGAAATGAAAAAAAAAAATCCTGAAAATAAGAAATAAGATGTCAAAATAAAAATCCCAAAACAGCTGTACTGTTGAGCTGGTGTGTCTTGTTGCTGGTGTACAACAAATCTCGAGACCAGCAGACAGACTGGGTAGCTGTTCAGAGAGTGTTTTGGTTCAGATTTCTTAAGGTGTATGCCTCTGTTCATTTGTGAAGCTGTTTATACACATATAATTTGACTGGTGGACTTTTAGTCATAAAAACTTTAATAGCATTGCAGTATGCCTATATGCCTTGTATTGACTACTAGAGAAAGATATTAGGTAACAAAAATTAACATTTTGATAATAAGCCCACCTAAATATTGCATGGAGGACAGTCAAATGTGTTTTGTTAAGTGCTATGGTGGCCAGGATCCATTGGCTAGGATCCACTTGAAAAATCAGATTACAAGTTTCTGTGCTTGACAAATACAATGTCATTAATTTAAAAATTCCCTGAAGGCTAGTACTGTAATTAGATGAGGCCAAAGCATGCAACAGTAAAATTCGTTTTCTTCCAGGAATGACCGGCAGCATCTTTAAAAAAAGAAAACATTGACTGGTCCTTGTCAGATAGAGTAACCACAGTAAGAAAGAAGAGTTTGCCAGGAATGAATGTGACACCTTACGGTGAGTGGAGTGGATCAGCTGCAGCCTGGTGGGAAGCA
>NW_010186265.1:13422-14301 GCF_000695765.1 Mesitornis unicolor | reverse complement strand
CCTGCTGAAAGAATGCTCGAAAGTGATCATTAGGTGATGAGGGGTGCCCCATAGCAAGGGCTTTACTTAACTGGGTATCACAGTTGCTGAGTATTGGAAAAGTAGCAATAAAAAATTACCAGAGCAGCAACTCCCTTTGGATCCTGATTGCTACAAAGAGACACATGCCTATCTTTGTGTCATTCCTTAAATTTGCTCTTTCAAGAGCATGTGAGCTTCATAGTGCTAGGCTACAATGTACCAGCTTCATAAGGCGTGCTTGTTAAGCTGTGTGTTTTCTTTATTTAAGATGCATTTTGAAGATGGGTAATCTGCTTGGTCAGTCTTGTTATCCTTCTGCTAGATTACCCATTTGAATCTATTTTGAGCTGATAGTTTGATAAAAGAGTTGTTTCTACCACTAGAAATGTCAGAGTAGAGATTGTAAACTTACTGTCTCTTTAAAATGTAGCCATAGCTACATAAAAACATAATTTATGCTTCTCGATTTATTGCTCTAATAAAATGCCTACCTTGTCTTCGTGAGTATAAATATTGTTGTCAAGGAGATAATTTCCCAAATATTTGTATTGCATAGGAAAATAATGAATGTAACTGTGGTGGGCTCTTTGGGACTTGCAAAGCTTTAACTGAGGTCAGTAAGGCTGGGGCTGTACCCACTAACTCAGTGAGCTTAGAGTCTGAACCTGAGTGCTGTCCCAGGGTTGCGGCACTGTGTAATTGTTAGTAGGCTCCTTGGCATGCTTTTGGCCAGTGTTAGCGGCCATGGACCAGGGACCATCCCAAAAGGGACTATGTATAAGACAGCCTCATTTTGTGAGAGAAGAGCATTTAGCATGTGTACTGTACTTCATGGCTTCAGCATTGGTTTCCTGGCCT
>NW_010186265.1:0-13391 GCF_000695765.1 Mesitornis unicolor | reverse complement strand
GTGGTTGCGTTTTTAGCCATAAAGATGGTGCTGCACATTTCTGGATAAGAAGATGCTCCAATTGCATCCTGTTTACCTACAGAAAAACAAGAAGCCATTTATGAGAAAACAACACTTAAGGAAGTTTATTGCATAGTGTGGTTTCATATTTATGGGTCTGTATTAAAAAAATTATATCAGTATGTATATATATATATATATATATACACACACACCCCCACACACATATTATTTCATATAACAGCTAGCTGCCTATGATTTGAATAATGCCATGCTGAGTGATATTCAGATCTTCCCAAAATGTTGTTAGGGTCTCGTAAGCATGTGTAGCAAAGTATCAGAACTAGAAGAAATGCCAGAGTTCATGGTTGTCTTACATTGTGTTTTTGTCTCAAATGTTCACCTCATAACCTCTGAGTGTGTAGATATGACACCACTTCTCTGTTTCATTTCCTAAAAGGTGTTTTGACTTTGTTAGAATGAAATAACTTCCAGCCAAATATAACTTAGACCTAGCTCAATGTTTATAAACACATTCTATTAACTTGAGTAAGTGTATATTATGAGCTTGCACTGAACTTGGATAAGTATGTGTTATGTTGGGCTGTTAAGTGTGACAGGTTGGTATTTTTCATGATGAAACTATTGGTTAATGTAGAGAGCCACTGTAAACACCGTGGTGCTGCTGCTCAGGAGTTGTAAATTGTCG
Source organism: Mesitornis unicolor (assembly GCF_000695765.1). Lineage (NCBI taxonomy): Eukaryota > Metazoa > Chordata > Aves > Mesitornithiformes > Mesitornithidae > Mesitornis > Mesitornis unicolor. The sequence continues at coordinate 12,682 of NW_010186265.1, read as the reverse complement.
TGCTCCTTGATGTTCCACAGAATTCAGACAATTTTCACTTTGTAGTTTGAGTGTCACACATTACATAGACTCATAGAATAGTTCGGGTGGGAAGGAACCCCTAATGGCCATCTAGCCAGGCTCCCTTACAGTGAGCATCTTCAACAAGATCAGGTTGCTCAGAGCCTCATCCAATCTGAACTTGAATGTTTCCAGGGATGGGGCATCTACCACCTCCCTGGGCAACCTGTTCCAGCATTTCACCACCCTCATTGTAAAAAATCTCTTCCTTATATCTAGTCTAAATCTACCTTCTTTTAATTTAAATCCATTATTCCTTGTCCTATCACAGCAGGCCCTGCTAAAAAGTTTGTCCCCACCATTCTTATAAGCCCCCTTTAAAGTACTGAAAGGCCACAATCAGGTCTCCCCAGAGCCTTCTCTTCTCCAGGCTGAACAGCCCCAACTCTCTCAGCCTGTCTTCATGGGAGAGGTGCTCCAGCCCTCAGATCATTTTTGTGGCCCTCCTCTGGACCCGCTCTGACAGGTCCATGTCCTTCCTGTGCTGAGGACTCCAGAGCTGGACGCAGTACTCCAGGTAGGGTCTCACCAGAGTGGAATAGAGGGGCAGAATCACCTCCCGCAGTCTGCTGGCCACACTTCTTTTCATGCAGCCCAGGATATGGTTGGCCTTCTGAGCTGCAAGCGCATGTTGCCACATCATGTCCATCTTCTCATCCACCAGTACCCCCCAGTCCTTCTCTGCAGGACTACTCTCAATCTCTTCATCCCCCAGCCTGTACTGATGTCAGAGGTTGCCCTGACCCAGGTGCAGAACCTTGCACTCAGTTTAGTGACACTGAACGGTTTGGATGTGGTTTTGCTCCTGATGATAAAGATGTAAGATGGGTTTTTTTTCTGAGAGGGATTTTTTTAAAAAAAATTCTCTCCTTAGGCATTGTGTGAAACATACCGAGTATTGCAAATTATGGAAAGCTGATTTTTCTTGAGTCGATTTATGCATATCTTTATTATAAATAGGTAAATAAAGTCAAATTGTCACACTTGACATTCAAAGGGGTGGATTAATTGCTGGTTCAAAATTGCACCCTTATTTTACTTAATTGAATTCGGGTGGGTGTTTTTTGTTTGTGTATTGTATTGAGGTGTATGTTCTGTTAATTTTGCCTTGTAGTCTTGAAAATACTAATTCCCAATGAGATCCTGTGTTTTTTGAAAATGGACTCACTCTTTTGGAAGAAACCTTTGCTTTTATGTGAAGTTGTTTAATTTCCTCTTAATACTGGTCTTGATACTGACTGTGTGCAAAGGCATAGACTTAAGTACTGGATTTCTTACTATGGTAAGTTAATAGGTAACAGGCTTTGGCTTAGATACACCACAAAGAAGCCTGTTTTAGCCTTAGGTTGAACTTAAGACATGTTTGCCTCATCATGATAGGATAAATGACTAACTGAAACAATTAACTGCCAAGGCTCTAAGAACATGAAGTCAGGAGGTTTTTACCCCTTTTAAAGCCTGGCTATGCTTATCTTGGTTTGTAAAGAATTTGAGGTACTATAGATAAAAGAGGTATGTCCAACACGTCTTTGTGTAAGCTTCATCAGTTGTCAGGTGTATGGAGACAGCCCTAGGTTAAGGGTAAAAAAGCTAACAAGTTTTGTTTCTCGCTTTTGTAGATAACTTTATTTCTATTACATTTCTTGATTATAAGTGGGTGGGGTAAATATATGTCAATATAAGGAGGACTAAGGCATATATTTATTTTTTCTTTTTATTTTAATGGAGAACTACCATGTGTTGGCACGAAAGAAGCCTTTGGTTTAATATTATGGCGCTTTTTTTTTCCTTACTGTAAATTGGTCATTCCTAAAAGCTGGGTTGTTTTTTTTTAAGTCATACAGTCCATTTTGAATCTGTTCATAGGAAATGTAAACCTCAGCTCTTGTGCATGTCACTATCTCCTTTTCAAGGTTTGTGTTGTTATTGTTACCATGCAAGTACTTTTCTTTCCAATGCATTGATAAAGATCCACCCAAACAAATGGGAGGCTGCTATGGGGGAACAAAACACAAGCATTGACAAACTCTCAAGTATTAAGCCTGATAAAATAGAAATACTTTTCCTCAGATCTTTCTTCTGTGTAATTTCTGGGTTTTTTGGATGAGGCTCCAATACATGACAACATTTCTGACAGATTAATGTGATTTTTAAATTAATGACATGCCTTTATTAATGCATGAGACAGTGTTGGCTATCTGTACATTAAATAATACTTTGCTAACTAAAATATGCATTGATAAACCATATGTAAAGTGTTTTTAAACAGAATAAAACCAGCCTTTTAAAGTATGGACGCTTAGGAGTTCAGTTTTCCAAATGCCTCAGAAATAAGAGAAGCCTGGAACGAGTCATACATCCAAACTTCATTTCCAAAGGAAAAACATGTTGACTTAGTGCCTTAGCTGATTGTGTCATTTGGAAAACAAAAAGCAGTATTCAAAGACTGAATATGCTTCATGACTTGCGATGTAGGCTGTAAGTCAGCTGCAAGCAAGCCTCATTTGTTAAATAATTATTTTGATCTTTGTTTGCAACCCTAACATAAATTGATTAATGTTTACTCATGTAAGTAGCCCCTTGAAAAATCAATATAATAATCATTCCTTGTTAGTACAGAAAAGGTTGTGAAGTCCCTCCCTGCCCCTGCAGTCTTGACAGCAGCAGGAGGATGATTAGGATCCATACAGTATCACAACAGATTCTGATCGTGTGTGTTCTTGCTGTTGTGGATGGCTTATCCTTTTGTTCCTCCTCTATCCAAAATACATTTTAGATGTAAACCTCATTCATTACCTCTTGGGAAACTGGTAATGAAATCTTCAGATTGACCACCTAAGTCCATTGTGGATTGCTGAAGCCTAGAAACTTTGTCTTCTAAGGGAGGAGAAATTAAGGGAAGTTTTGCATCCCCTGGAGAAGAAATTACTCTTCTCAACTGAGTTTGAAACATAATGGTTTGAATACAGGAAACTGCTCTTGTGTGTAATGCTACTGTTATTTTTTTGAATATTTTCAAACTTACTGAGATTTGCTGAAAAAAGAAACACTTGTAGGCCTGATTCCAGGTAATGTAAATGGGGATAACACTTAATTGGGCTACTGTGATTTACACTTCTTAAATCAGGGCAAGTACAGTTTAAATTGTTAAGTGGATTAACAGAATGTAATCTGCTTTCATTGGTGTATCTGATCAGTTTTTCCTTCAATCTGTGCAATGTACTAAGAAAATGGTTTAAAAAATTGGTGAGATGTAGTTTACTATGGAAATATAGCAAAAGTATTGCATGATACATTCACATTTCCTGTATATGGGGAAAAGGTTTTCTTGCATGAATATTCCACTTTCCAAGTTATTCACTGGGTATTTGTATTATTGCACATACTCTCTCATCTTTGTAAAACTTCAGCTTGATTGAAGACACTGTATCTCATTAAAGGTAGAGAATCATATTTACATTTTTGTAGCTTTTCACTTCAAAGTTCAGTTCTTGTTGTTATTAGTTACCTGGAATTAAAAACTGTCCATACATGATCTCCAGAGCATGAATATTCCAAGCTGTAGTTATGTGCTATAGCCACATTTTCATCTGCAGGTGATATTTTACTTATCTATAGTTTGTATTAAATAGCATGGCTAGAAATCTTAGTGAGGTGAACAGAATATCACCTGTTTTACAGTTAGCAGGAACTGAATGTGTAAGGCTGCAAGCTCTGGTTTGGGTTTTTTTTTTTTGACAGAAATATAGAGTAGACTTAACTATTTATCCATTATTCACACCTGGAAAGGACCCAAGGAATAAAGAGTTACGAGTCTTTATAGCACTATTCCTCTCGGACCTTGCAGGAAAAAGTTTTGTGTAGGCATTTGGAGTGGAAAGAATTGAGTTGGACTGTGAACTGTCCCACAGGTGTGCTGTTCTGGCACAATGCAGTTAGCAAAGCCCAGGATTAACGCTGAAAGAACTGGGGATAAAATGCTCTTGGTTGTAAGGATTTGGCTTTGAGGAGTCTTCCAAATCAGATCAGTGAAATCTGAACTCCTACAAATGCTTCTGGACTGCTGGTTTTGAGAAAGCCTTTTCATGACAGGTGATAACTTAATATGAAAGCTTCCTCTTGCCACCCTTATCTCACTTTCAAAAAACAGGTAATAAAAAAATGCTACCCTAAACAGCGCTTTTGTTTCTTAAATGTCACAACCTCCATTAAATCTGTTAAGGACTTCACTGTTGCTTTTGATTTATGAACACTGTAATACTGATCTTGCTGGTGGTAAAAATTCCAAAGACCAGAGCATACATCCTTCTGTTTCCTGTTGAAACATAGGATAGGAAAGTAGTGCATTCCCAAAACACTATCAAACTTCATAAGTATCATACCTTCACAGAAATTATGTTATATAAAGAGTTATGCCTGATTTACCCTCCAATTCTCGAGTGATTATTCAACCATTATGGAATTGATTATTTTAAATTCGAGTTGCATATTGTAAGAGTCCAAGTGATTTTATGTAATATCAGATCATGAGATTCTTCTCACTCTAACTATCATTAGTGTGTGCTTAATGTAGCTTTTTAATTACAAAACCACAGAACTTTAATCAATTTAACCACAGAACAAGAACAATTTGAGTTTTAAGAATATATATATTCTGAAATGTCATGTATTAATTGTCTTTAAATTACTCTTTTGATTCCTTTCTTTGAAGTTTTCCTATCTTATCATCCTGTATGTCCCAAAGCGCGTTCTCTTCTGATTTCCTTCCTTCACAGATTTCTCTCTCTCTGTTTTGTCTTCAGGCATCTCTGCAGTTCTCTCATAATTCTTATCCCTCCTCCAGTAATTTTGGATTTCTGCAGTTGTCTGCATGCATATTAATTCTCATGGTCTTGGTCATCCTTTTCTTTCTTATCCTTTCTAGTGTAGTAAGGATGGGAAAACGAGGTGAGGTTTGATTACCCTTGCACAGGGTAATAGAAAAAATGTTTTTAAAAGGGCATATTCTGGCTTTTGGGGACAGTTTTTTTTGAGACAGCCATGCTGGCCTACCACAGGACTGGCAAAATGTGATTTGAAAGGAAGGTCATGCCCAGAAAATGAGGGATGTGATTAGGATTCAATGCCCTGTCCCTGCTGTCTGGTTTGTAGCAGGTGCTTTGGGTCACCTTTTTAATTGGTTGCTGAACTCTGCTTTAACTTTTCTTAAAGGTACTGCATCTGAGAGACTGAAAGTCCTTGATGTCAAATTTTCTCCCATGTGTCAGGAAGGGGTGGCACATCCTGGCCTTTGCTTTCACCTCCAACAGCTTCGGTGCAATGGCAATAAGGAGGAACATTCACTTGAGATTTTTTCCTCTCTTCCTTAATGGAACAGAGGGATGCTGTCTTCCGAAATATGCAACAAGGCAAATGGAGCAAGGAGTGACCTGAATCAATCTGCAAACTCATTTGCTGCAGGTATACGTATGTTTTTTAACAGCTGGAGTCAGCTTTACCGTTTGTTTTTTTTTTTTTTTTCTTATAACTTAGCCATAAAAGACTAAGGTTAGTACATTATATTTTTTTTTAAGTCTCTTCAGAAAATTAAAAATGCAGTGGTATGCCCACACACAGAATACTAATTTTAGGTTAAGATTTTTTTAGCAAAATCATGAAATTGTTAGATCCATTTCTGAGCTGAGAACAAATTTGTAACAGTTTTACAATGTTTTCTGGATACTGTAATTTTGAAGCATCAGTATAGAAGTGATCGATGATGCTTTATTAGGTTTTGAAAAGTAATTTTATCAGAAGCCAGGACTGTGAGTAATAAGTAAATGTAAGTGATTTTTATGTACTTACACAGACATAAGTGTTGCAGAAATAGTTGCTGCATGTTAATGGTGCTTCTAAGATTCCTAAATACTGAAAACTCTTTTCTGTTAGGACAGTAGTTCTTTAGTTGCATCTGCTCTTGGAGCTCCTTGACACAGCCAATTATATTTGAATTATTGGAAAAAAAAGAAAATCCTCTGGGACTTAGGATGTCCAGAAACCTTTTGTACTCTCATTTGCTCTGTTAGCTTTGAATATTATGATTAACACCAACATTTAGAAACTCTACATGTTCTAACTTCACTGTCATAACTGAACCTACTGAAATGTGTTTGTGGCTAAAATCCTGAATTGTTACTCACATTGAGCCCTTTTGGCTTTCCTATCTAATGGTAGTGCTGGGGTTGGGTGCTCACAGCAAAGAATTGAAAAAGCGGCCATATGTTTCCAGTCATTAACTTCTATCAGTGTCCTCTGCTCTTTCACTCTGCCTGAATTCATATGTTGCACTTTGACTGTGGTTGTCTCATTTGTGGCACAAAATTGTAGGCTATGCACTTGAATTTCCATGGTACTTCATGAGAGTTTAGCATTGGGTAATGCCTACTGAGTTGCAGCTATGTTTTACCCTGCAAAATAACATCCCAGATACATAATTCATGACAAGAAGATCAGTTAGCAAAACTAGAATACCCTTTCTTTTGGAAATGCATGGAGGCAAACAAGCAGTTTCATGGGAGATGAACCACTTCTGCTAAATCAGAGGCACAAGTCACAGTTTCATTGTAAATATTTGATATAGCTTCGTACTTAATGCTGTGTTGCTCTACAGTTGTACTCAATTGCCAATTAACAGCTTATTTTTACTGTTATTAACACATTGAGAAGAAAATGTGGCTCTACAGAAAGAGGAAGAGAAAAAATATACATGTCAAAATGCAATTAAATATTTAGCCATAATTATTTTGTCTGGAAAAGACTCTAGGAATTGCATAAGCTATGTGTTGGATGTGAATCAATCACTAGTTGTGTGAACCAGCAATATATGGCTCTAAAAATGTACTAAGGTGGAAGGCAGGTAAGTGTAGTGTGAGGTATACAAAATGAAAGAAGGATTAAATAAAAGAAGGAAATGCCAGAACACTAACAGTGGTGAATCTCCTGGTACCATTATCACAGGTTGTGTTTCATTTCTATGTTTTGGTTGGTTTTTTTGTTTGTGTTTTTTTTTTTTGCTGTCATCTAAATAGGTGCAACATATCAAATCAACCGTTTCATTAAACCTACCTGACAGCTGTTTCTGATATGGTTACTGCTACTATTGTCTTCTCGTTTTCTTTCTTCTCCACTATTGATCTGTGAGGAAGAAATGTCTGTGGATTGTCTTTACACTTAAAATATGTTTGTCCAAGTACAGGCAGTCAGCAGCATTTTTTTCAGGGAAATCACCGATCCACGTTGGAGGTGTCTACCCATCACTTGTAATACCATAGTTGCCCATGTGCATGCTCCTCGTGCTTTCCAAATGCTAAGTAAAAGGGTTCTTTTAAACCTCCATAAGCATATTTTAAAAACAAACAAACAAAAATAACCAAACAAAAAAACCCACAAATGAAACTCAACCCCCCCCAAGAGATAAGTTGCATTGCATTGCACTGCATTCTGAGGGTGAGCCAAGATGGACTTGCTGTGGTTTGATACAGTAAAATTCCACCTTCTAAAGTGGCTTTTCTGCTTTTCATCCTTCCCTTTGAGAGCTGTAAGTGTCCAGCTGAGAGTGGAGGTCTTGGCAGATTACATATAGAAAGGAGATCTCTAAAGCAGCTTTCTCCTGGCACATCAGTGGTCACGAAGAACAGGAACAGGGCCTTGACGTGAAACTTGTGCAGCAGCGGGAGCCTGCTCTTGACTCACCTTTACTTCTCTTGCTGGCGGTGGAAGAGGTAGCTGATGGGGTGGGAGTGCATCTGCGATGTATTTGAGATCTGGGAAATATAAAAATAAATAAAATGAATGGGAAGAAGAGAATTTTGAAAATGTAGTTCAACAAAATGGGTTGGATCATGAAGATTCAAGAATAGGACATAAAAGCATCAGATTTATTGAAAAGTATAAAACAAAAGTATAAACAAAATGAAGTTTGTTGCAAGCCTTAATGAATCCATACATCTTCATTTGTTTTGACTAAAATCCTGGGGTGCATGCTAATTCTGAAAAAAAAAGTATGCTTTATTGTTTAACTTCTTAGGAAGTGGAAACTGCCATTATTTTGGTAAGTGGATGGAAAGTTTGTCTACTTCTGTGGTCCAGAAGGAGCCTCTGAGATAATATCTTGAAATTTTTAACAGTACCAGCCTTCTAAATTATGGTGCCTTACTCTGTTCTTCCTATATTCATTAAACAAAAGAGGTAACAAGTTTTCTTCTTCTTTTACGAGCTGAAGAACATCAGCATCCAAAAAATAGAGACTCGGATAGCTTGTTCTTCTAGTACAGAGTCCAGGAGATTTTATACTCTGTAGAGAAGGTTAAAACCCAAAAAATATTTTTAAAATGTACTGTCTAAATCTGTAGGAATTTCAGAATAACTGCAGAAGAATATAGTAGACCTACACAAAGGATGTTAAAAAGTATAAAATAGCTTTAATGAAACTAAGCTGAGTAGATCTTTTTTTATCTTGTAAAAAAAAAAAAAAAGGCCAGGGAGAGGGATATGATGAATAGATACAGAATCATGAAAAATAAAACCCCAAATCTATTCAGTTTCTCTAAAAATTGTTTCAGATAATGTAAAATGGAGGAGACATCTAGCAAAGCCATCACAGAACAGGCTTTAAGAAAGCATAATTAATATTGTGGGAGCCAAACCCAGGTACATTCCATGGCAGGGGTACTTGGAAATGGCTCAGGGCGGTGCACAAATGTGGCAAGATTTGGAAGGAGTCAGAGGAGGAAGAATATAGCTTATACTGAGTGAACTGGCAAGACTGGAGAGGGAAATAAACAAAAGGATAATTCAATAGCCTGATGTTTTGAAAAGTACCGAGAGAGTTGAGTAACACTTCACACATAGTAGACGGCCATGGTGTTTTCTGCCGTGAGGTAGCACGCAGTGGCCCGTGTGATTAGGGCTATAGGGTTGCACTAAACTTTAATGGCTCTGCTCAGGGCCAGTCCTTAATGCAAAAGAGGGAAAAGACTGGGGGAAAGGAAGAGGCAGAATTTGACTGGAAATCAGTGTAACTATCGGTTCCCTAAAGCTACCCTTAAAAACAGAAAAACAAATTGACTGCTGTTGCGGTGACAACCTTTTATTCTTTTTACACTCTGCGTTCAATGTGGAGGCTAAATGATACTTGCTTTGGAAATACTGTTTTATGTCAATGCATTCATGCAATAATTCTGCATATGGGAAGACTTTCCTGCTAGAGAAAAGCTTTGGGTAGCTTAATCGCATTTCAGCCCACTGACAAATTGCAGGTGGTTCTGTGGCAGCTCTTCCAGAAAGCGGTGACTCACCATGACCTACAGCAGGGTTAAGACATAGGTAGAGCCACTTTGTGCAGTGTTTGAGTTGAGCTAAGGCATACGTTTGGGGTTTTTTCCACAATGTTTTCTAGACATTTAAGTACACTCAGTTGTGATTCAATAAATGTTTCGGTGTTGTTTTTTTTTTAACTTATTTACAGAAAAGCCAAACTTGTTAAAATGCTTCTGGATTCTTTATGAGATGTCTTTTAAATGCTTTATAGAACTTACTACTATTAATTGTTTTATGAGGTGTTTCAGAATAAGGAAAATAAATGTTGTGAGAGAAACTCTGTGGAGTTAACTGGCTGAGAGCAAAAATAAATAGCTACTATGCTTGGAAAAGAAGGTAAGTAGGGAAAATTTAGCTGTTCTGCACTTGAATTCATGACGACTGTTCACTTACAGACTTATGCAAAAATTTGCTGTAGATGTGGGTGAGAGTTTTTGTTGTATTGCAAATCATCTTCATTGAAAAATCTTGCTTTGTTTTTTTTTTTTCTTGTAAGTAAACTACGCAGTCATAGGATGCTTCTAGTGATTTGGTGGGATTTTTCTTGTAAAAGGATTTTAATTTCTGTGAATGCACTAGTAGCCCATACAGTTGTGGAGATGTGATATATGCAGGTTAGTCAGTATTGACCAGCACCCTTATAAGTGAAAGGACACTGGGAAAATGAGTCTTGTCAGTTGGGGTCTGTGAGGAAGTAGAAAGGAGACATGAAGAGAATTGAATGACTTCTTCTAATTAAGTTCAAATTTAATGGCCATGTTGAATCACCATTTAGCCTGTTGAAGGATTCCTATGTTAGTCATCTGTTATTGGCATGTTAGCTTTTTAAACAGGCTAAAAGTAATTAAACAATGCAATTATTAATATTCGTTGTTCTAGTGTTCTGTTTCTTTGTTTCAACTGATGATTTTTGGGATGAACAGTATTGCACAATTGTTTTCTCTCTTAAAAACAAAGTAAAGGGGTCCCATTTAAGTTAGACGCAACATATTGGTCATATAAGGTACTGCGTTTGATGTTAACGTAAAAGCAGACTGAGTGGGAGAGACTGATTTCCCGTACTGTCACTGTTGGAGAATACGGTATTTCATATTGTCAAGAATCAGTCATACCAAAGCCATTGTGTACCACTTGTTTTCTTAAGTCTGTCTGCAATCCAGTTCCACTTCTGTGTTATTCTGACAATATTCCTCAGTGCTTACATTTTAAATAGATTGATATAAACACATAGCTTTTCCCTATACTGAGTCCAGTATACAATATTTAAATCCATGTTTTCCAGCTGCGATGGATCCCTATAGGCAAAAGCCTATTGTTTGTTTGTTTTCTGGTTCTATAAGTACATGGTCATACTTCCTTGGCTCTCTATTCCATCAGTAGCAAAGTTCACATCACTGGCTATGACTGAAAGAGGCAAGTTTGGACCTTAATACTTGGTTAGTCTCCAAGGCATTTAGTCTTAGTAGGGATGTGAAAAAGAAATGTTGAAGTTTATCTAGACTGTGATTATAACAAGCATGTTTTTGTTTTGCTTGCATAGTGTGTACAGCATATCCATGCTCATTTTTGAAGAATTATTTTCTTGTTTTAAGTTCTTAGGATAATCTGCTACAGAGCCTAATATAATACAATATTGTTGGCTCAAGGATAGGAGGACTGTGATCCTCTTTTTGATTTCCAGGGAATACATTATGTATGTAGGAACACATCGTAAGAACCTGTGCTGACATCATGACTGTACTTGATATGCTTTTAACTTTTCACATGTGAGAAGCTATTTAGGAAAATGTGTAAGTGAAATGAAGTGTACGGATAGCTCACTATCAGACGTGTTTATATCTAGTGTCTTTATAAAGCATTTATGTTAATAATTTTCAGAACAAGAAATTGTAAGAGGGAATTTATGTAAAAAAAATTTCTTTTAAGAAAGGAAAAATAAATGGTTTAATAAACACTATGGCATTTGCACTCTGACTCTGATGCACATTTCAGTAAAACAATTGTTTTAATTCAGGTACTGAGATTTGTCGGGCTATGTAGTTGAACTTTGTTTCATAAAATGAAAGCGGTCTTAAACAATTTCTGATATAATTAATCTTTAAGCATGAGAGATGAACTGCAAAGCAAAAGTTAAATTTCATATATGATTCTGATAGAAAGATATCAGACACTGAAATTTAAGTTTGGCCCATATCTCTCAGACTTTTTCCCTCATTTTCTTACGGACCTTGCAGACAGAGGCTTAGTGCAGGACTGGGGTTCTGCATAATATTTTTTATTTAAAAAATGTATCATGTATTTTATCAGCTTTCAAAAAGTAGTTACTTCTGTGGTAGAAATGTGGGACTGAAAATTGGTAGCATTATGGCAAACTGTGGCCAGAAGGAAAGAAGGTACTGTCCTTGTCCTGGAAAAAGCTGCCAATGAATAGTGGGCCAAATTTGAACCCTGAGCAAGAAGTCTGTCTGTGTTTTATAGTGAGCATATTAAAGACCTAAACTAAAATCCTAAGTCATCCAAGTATTGAAGCATGTTTTTCAGTCCAGTTTGACAGAATGCTGAAATGCCTACTTAATTTCCGTAGAAGCTTAATCAGATGCCTCAGGGAGAGCTGCAGTTGCAGATGTTGAGAAATTTAAGTCAGGCACCTTCGTCTTTTGAAAATCAGCTCTATTTTTTACGAAATAGAATCCCTAGATTATCGTTGAAAAGCAGGTTCACATGGGGACTTTTTTTCCCCTAGAGAAAAGGTTTTAGATAAAAAAAGATGGAAAATTTCCTGTTGGGATGGAGAAATATGAGTTTAGAGGTGAAATTAATATCAGAGCTTCTGATCTTTGAAATTGCTTTTGAAGACTAACACAGGTAAGTTCAGCGTGTTATTACTCAGAATATTCTTCTACCCATTATTTTCTTCTTGTTTGCTGTAAATTACTGTGTATTTAAACACAAATGTTTTGACCAAGTTAAGCTTTGTTCACATTATATGTGCAATTTTTGATTGACTCATGCATTTGAAGATAAATGAAATGCAGATGAATGCTCTTTTTTAAGAATTTGTAGCATTTGGGGTCTAATGGGATTACTGGGGCTTTAGCCTGATCTCCTGCAAATTTGTAAATGAGTGTTAAATTGGTTTCAGACAGGTACTGTATTGACCGCAGTGGTATTAGACTGAACCGTTGTGTGGTTAGAAACCAAGAGAAATGGGGGTTTCACAACTGGAGTGCTGCCAGTGACCTGCTTGGTGGATGAGGGAAAGGCT
>NW_010186264.1:0-495 GCF_000695765.1 Mesitornis unicolor | reverse complement strand
TTCTGAGGGAGTGATTCTCCTCATCTGTTTCCTCATTCCTTGCTTTTACCCTGGGGGTACATACTGCCACAACATATAGACTTCTGCATGAAGTCCTTTGCTTCCTTCCGAGGCAAGAGGAGAAACCAAAGAGCTGTGAATATTCTGAGAGGAAAGCTGTTTTCTGCCTTGCTCTTATTTTCCAGTGGTAGAGGGTACAAAACTATATGAACAAGATCATCTCTTGTTCTGCAGTCCAAACAACAAAACTAGCTTTCCTAGTTCAATAGTTATGTGATAAATGATTTAGCCTCAAACAGTGGCTCCCCTTCGGGGAATCGAACCCAGGTCTCCCGCGTGACAGGCGGGGATACTCACCACTATACTAACAATGATTCCAATTAAAGTTTACAATTTATTAAACAAGTAAAGGCAAGCAAAAAGTGCTGGGTGTGTGGGGACACTTCAGTCCATCAACACGCATCCCGTACAGTTCTCCTTTCGGGTTTATATTTC
>NW_010186263.1:26511-32926 GCF_000695765.1 Mesitornis unicolor | reverse complement strand
CACCCCTCCTTTTGGGAAGGATCAGCTGCAGCACCGCTGGCATCAGGAGGAGGGGAGGGCAGGAGAGGACCCCCATGACCCCACCTCTCCCCAAACTCTGACACTCATGGCCGGCAGCGTGGCAGAGGAGTTCACGGATCACAAGCCCGGTGCTCCAAGACGTCATTCCCCGGGAAGGTGCGAGGGACGGTGTGTGCAGGGCTGTTTGGATGGCAAACAAAGACCAAGAGGAGGAAACCTGCGCAGGGCAGGTCCGTGCTGGGCAGTTTATGAACCAGTGGGGGTTCAGTTCTTGCTATCGTGTCATTACTGTGAAAAAAGAGCAGCGTGGAGCTTTAAAGGGCACCGGCAAATCCACGAAGGTGTCCCAGGTGTTGATTTGGAAAGAAATCTCATTGGGAAAGTGAGTCGGCAGCCTCAGCAGGCGCTTTGTGGTGTGTGTGGTTAGTCAGCCGAGGTGTGTGCCAGGGTTTTGGGATGTGGCCCGTGACAGTCACAATTATTTTAGGAAGCTCCTGTTTCTGCTGTGATGTTTAATTCCTACGTTGTCTCTGGGGCAAGGGAAGAATAGCCAGATCCTTGGGTTTGGAAGGCAGAGTCGGGTCAGGAGCCCCAGCAGGTGGGTTTTTCTTGGGGGTTTTTATTTTCTGGCTCGACCTGCTTCACCTGCACAAAGTCTCTGTCACGGTCCCTCACTGGGCTTTGAGCACCGGGACTTGTAACTGCGGGGGGTGGGTGTATGGATTTTAATGTGGGCAGCTTTGCCTGGGTGGTTTTTTTTTCTCCTCTCGGCCTTCTCTGTGTCTGTGTGTGCACCAGGTGTGATCCCAGTGCGTATCTTCCCTGAATTGACCTAAAAATCGTCTGTCTTAGGAGTCACGGTACCCCAAGCACTGGTGTGACAGCAGCGCATCGCGATGTCTGTAAAGCCATTGATGTTTGCTTTTTGGAGGTAATGGGGTGGGGGCAAGCGTCTCTGAGCCCAGCATAGCTGGGTTTGGGGGATAGCGTGGCTGTGTCAGCAGAAATTGTCGGTGCTGCGAGCACATCCCGTGTGGGATGGGGCTGCCCTTGGCTTTGCGTGGTGGAGCCTGAGTGGAATGAAGCTGCCCCGGGCTTTCAGTTGAGGAGCTCCAGCCTCTGGTGCGCTTTGAGACTCCTTAAAGCTCCTCTGGTGCAGACCTCGGCCACTGGACAGCTTGGTGTGACAGCCAGAAGAGCAAACCTCCCAGGTGGCAATGAGGAACGCGTGGGCGTGAGGCCGGTGAACGCAGCCGTCGACCGGAATGACTCGGAAGTATGCGAGATGTCTTTGATTTTATCTGGGTGTAATTACACGGGTGGAAGAATCCTGGAGAAGGGAAGGCCTGGGGAAGGAGGAACGGTTGCCATCGGTGCCCTGAGGACAGCTGAGTGTCAGGGATGCTCGGTGCCACTTGGCGCCGTGGTGCTGTGAGGTGCTGCCTGCAGCCACGTTCACACGGAGATTCGGGGAGGCCAGGGCTGATCTGTCTGCCCCATCCCGGGAGGCCAGGGCAGGGCTGTCCACTCACACTCCCCGCAGGAGGGATCCCTCCAGCAGTTCAGGTACGTGTCTGTCCCGAACGCTGCTCAATGCGTTTCTTGTTCCCGGTGCATTTATTGGGCAGAAACTGGTGTCAAGGCTCTGCCAAAGCAGCCGAATATCCCCCATGACCTGTGCGAGTGGCATGCAGAGACGTAATCCCCCTGCAAACCTCCCTCCCTATCAAAATACCTGTGCCCGCCTCACTGAACAGTGCTGCTTTGTGCCTGGCTGCCCAGCCGGCTCCATCCCCCCTTCTGGCATCACCCATCGCTCCCTTCCTGCCCTGCTGGCCCCTTTCTGCCGTCAACAGTGGGTTTTGGTGGGTTTTGCTCATGGCAGAAGGCTTTTTGGGAAGCATGAGGAGACACGATGCTGTGTCGGGACACAGTGAGACAAGGGACGTTGCTGAAATGGCAGGCTGAGGATGAGGAGGGTGGTGGCGAGGCCGATGACAGCGTGGCATCCTAGGCTTGCAGCGAAGGGAAATAAGGCTCAAGAGGCTCAACAGGGGCTGCTTAAAACACTGCAGGAGGGCTGGGAGGTGCCTGAGGCAGCAGGGATGCTGGATTTGGCAGCCATCAGAAGAGGGATAATGTCTGTGAGTGCTGAAAGGCTCCAGAGGAGAGAGTGTTATCTGGCACGGAGACAGTGAGGTCATAGGCCAAAACCCTGGGAAGGCTGCTGGGAGGGATCGCTTTGTCTGCAGCAGGAAACAGCAGGTTAGGAAAAATAAAATATAATAAAAATAACCCCACAAAACAACAGAATGCTAAGGTGCAAAGTGGAGTCAAAAGGAAACCAGGAAGGAGGCACGGTCAAAGTACGGGGATTTTCCCAGTCTGGCGTGCTTTTCCAGACCTGGGTGCACAGGGTTGGCTGGCAGTTTGCAACTCAGCTCCCTTTTCTAGCCCAAAGAAAGGTGATCGCCCCAAACCCCCATCCCTGGTTTAGCAGGCGGGAGGGAGGCGCTTGGCTGGCACCAACTACAGGATCGGGAAAAGCCCCGGGACCTGGCGAGGGCTCGCAGACCTCTGGCGCTGCTGTGGGTTCGCGCCGGCGCGGCCTCGGCAGCATTATCTCTAGGAACAAACGGCAGTGACATTAAATATAAATGTAAAAGGACTCTCTGTCCGAGTCCATTACTGGTTTGCAGCAAGCACCGCGCTGATGGCTGTAATGAAATTATGGAGAGAGAAAGAGTCTGGGAGGCGGCTTCCCATCCTGCAGCGGCGAAGGTCAAGGTAATGGCTGGCAGTGTAGGGTGACGGTTCGGGCACAGGGCGAGGGTTCGGCTACCATGGCCTGTGTGATCTGTGCCACTTCAAAACCCACAGCCGGAGTGAGGAAGGATGCAGTGGTGGCGGATGCCTTCAGCTGGAGAAGGGCCGTTGTGCAAATGGGGCGTTTTGTGTGTTTTGCTGTAATTCTGCAGCCGTCGGCGTGGCTGTAGTGGCCACGGCCACCAGATTGCAGCATCCTGAGGCCGCCTGCGGGCCGGGCAGCCTGGCTTTCCCGTGACGCCCTTGTTTTGCAGGAAGCGGCAGCGCCGGGAGCCCGGGGCTCCCCTCCGGGGTGGGCTGGCGCCAGACGGGGACGGGGGCAGCTCCTCGTGCAGAGCTTTAGGACAACATCGCTGCTCGCCTGGTGCCGTCTGCGAGAGCGCAGTCGAGGAGGAGTTGGTAAAAATAGAAACAAAACGTAAAAGATGGTGAAATAGCTCTCAAAATGTCTGTAGGGGATGCCAAGAGCGGTGAATGTGGAAGCACAGGAAGCGTAAGCAGCAAAATGTGGAAAAGCCCTGCTCGTCTGCACGGGGCTGTCCCTCCAGTCGCTGTATTCCCTAGGAGATGCTCTGAAATGCTGATTGTTAGTCCAAATGGATGAGAATTGGCCAAATGGACAGGAACACTGCTTTTCCCAGCTCTGCCGGCTGTCACTGGGTATTTCTTTCCCACTTTCCCAATGGGGCAGGGGAATTTCCTGCATCTCTGAGCTGCATCTGGCCAGAAAGGTTGCTGGTGCAGGTATAACACGCATCAGTATAAGCTGTGGCTCTGGTCATCTGATGTAAGCTCGTGTGCACTGGGCTCCAGGCTCTTTGGATGCTTGGAGAAGAGGTTTTTTTTCCCAAAAAGTTTTTTAGAAACTTAGTCTTGTGTTCTCTGACTGGTACTGGAGTTGCACACCCGTTTTTGGAGCCCATCGCTGCGTCAGGGCATGACCCGTTCCCAAACCGCAGACTCATCTCTCGTGATCCCGTGACCAAGGTGTTGCTGCTGGAGCGGGGGCGAGAAGGCGATGTCATGGGAGGGGAAAACTTCAAAGGTTGGGGAGGGCCGAGGAGCGCGGACACTGCCGAGGGCAGCGATGGGTGTCGAGCTTCCTCGTGAGTCACCGCGGCAGTTTCACCGGGAGCACCAGGATGCAGAGTGTGATCCGGGGCTGACTCCGTCAAGGGAGGTCTGGTAAATGAGCAGTCAGAAATGTCCCAGGAGAAGTGATCAGGTGCCCCCTGGCTCTGCAGGGAGCCAGGGAGAGGTGCAGGAAGCTTGGCTGAGCGCGGAGGAGGCGCAGGTGCCCACGGCTTTGTGGTTTAATGATTCGGAGATCCGGGTGTAAGTCATTGCCAGCGCAGTGTGGGGCAGGGACGAATTGGGGTCTGGCAGTGAGTGAGGGTCAGGGCTTGAGGGTTTTGTGTGGTTTGAGAGTGCTCTGGAGCGGTTTGGGCAAACAAATGGGGGCAAATCACGGAGAAGAAGTTTCTCAAGGATTATTAAACCAGTGCAACCATAGCAGGGAATTTCCCCATTGCCAGAGCTGGGAGGACAGCACCGTGTGTGTGCTGGGAACAGTCGCAGCAGATGCCGCCTTGGAGATGTGGTACAGCGAGATTTTTGGGGTGATTTGGTGGTTGTTTCTGTGCTTCTCTGAATCCTGAAGTTGCAACACCCTTTCTCTGTCCTGCCCGGTGTCCATCTCAGTGGAGCCAGCTCCACCGCTGCAGACAGCCCCAGGGGTGCTGGACCCAAGGCAGAGACAGCAGCGGCTCCTGGTGCTGAGCGCTGATGTCAGGGCGCTGGGGTTACTGCCAAAACAGTGAGAGGAGTGTACTCTGTGAGCCAAAAAAGGGCTAATTCGATGGAGAGAGACTTGTGTGTCCAGTCTCCTGCTTTATTTAATCTGATTTGCCTGGGCTGCAGGGCAGTACAGCGAGGGATCTGCGTAAAACTTCCAGGCACCGAGATGCTGTAGCAGCGAAAATCCTGTCTGCTGCCAGGGGTGAGGTGTGAGGGAAGGCAGAGAGATTGGGGATGTGCACAGAGGTTTGGACACCACAGGTAAACGTGTTTTCTGTGCCCACCATGCATGCGGTGTAATTTCCCTGCCTCAAACCCTTCAGAGCAGTTTGCAAGTGAAATATCGACTGGCAGGTGTTGTTTGTGAAATGCCTTGCCAGACAGCATGGGGCTGGGAGCTCATTTGGATAAACAGGTGAGGAAAAAACCCAACAGCCGCCCATGCAGCCAAGTGTGGAAGACCAAAAATGCCCTGGGCACTGACGGTTGCAGGTTCAGAAGCGCTCGGGTAGGACGGGCCGCGGAGCTGCCATGGCTCTTGGGATGTGGGCAAGGACTGGGTGCAGTGTTTGTATTTGCTGGCTTGGACCAAATTAAAGCCAGGGCAGGAGATGGCATCCCCAGGGGGCAGGGATGCAGGGCCAGGCTCAGCTCTGAGCTGTGCCACAGGGAATGGTGGGCTTGCCCCTGCCTGCGGGCAGCTCCCATCAGGCAGGGCTCAGCAGCTCACGTTCACCCAATAAACCTCAGACAGGCCACAAGAGCCGAGACTTTGCCCTGCCCAGATCCAGCAAATGCCAACAACCCTGACGTGGGGCCAGGGCTGCATCTGCTGGGGCTGGGACATCCCTCAGTGAGCCCTGAAGCTCCTCTGTGGATTTTTCTTCTCACGTGTGAGTCTTCCTGCAAGGGGCTGGAGCTGGTCTGTGCTCTGGCAATGCTGCTTTGTGCTGGCCCTTGACCCCATGGGATAGGCTTGCGCCGGAGCTAAACACATAAACGCAGCAGCAGCGCGTTGAAGGGACAACTTCCAGCACAAACAAACATTGAGGATAGGGGAATGCATACCCTGGCACGTTTGCTGGTTTTGGCACACCTGTAAACCTGGGAGTCTGTGAAGGAGGTGGCTGCAAGGCTCGGGGGGGGCAGCGGGGGAGCTTTGCTGCAGGGATCGGCGCTGCTCACCCGCAGTTTGCAGGAAGGGGTTGTGCTCACAGCTGCCATCTTCACAAGCTGGGATCGGGGAGGTGAGCGGCCAGGGGCCACACTGCTGCGTGCTTGATTTTGGAAAGCAAGGGCATCTCGTCCTGGCAACTCAGAAGATGCAGAGGTTTGATGGAGGCAGTGGAGAAGGACTTCCCACCCGTGTCTCGGCTGCTTGGGAACGGCCCCGATGCTGCCACGGTCAACAGGACATGGCCAGGGGACTCGCCACCAGCCTGTTTGCTCTGGGGCAAGCGCTGGTCAGGAGCAAGCAGGGGCTGTCCAAAGATGGGATTTTGGAGCAGCCCTTGCAGGCAGCGGCTGGGAAGCCGTGGGGGTGGCGTGGCTGGGAGAGCGGAGGTTTTGCTTTCTTTTCTCCATGCAGGAGGCGTTGCAGGGCAGGCAGCCAGCACTGCCAGCAGCCCTGCGCCAGCACGAACCGGGGGAAGAGAAGTTGTGCAGCGAGGGGGTTGTTCCTGGTCAGTTTACACTGGTGGCAGATGTTTATCCAGGGCAGCGCAGCTCCGCAACGCATGGAGCCTTTCTCTAAGCAGTGAAATTTATTTTG
>NW_010186263.1:0-26480 GCF_000695765.1 Mesitornis unicolor | reverse complement strand
TATTTTGTTGGTGGGTTTTTTTGGTGCTGTGAAGAGGTCAGTTCTATCACTGCTAAGGATGGGAAATGTAAGTCCTTAGCGAATGTTGGTAATTTGGTTCTTTTTAAGGTTGGTGGATGTTGCAGCTGAAAAAGTAGCAAAGGGTCACTATGAGAGTGGCCAGCAAGGATCCTGCTGCTGACTGTAATGTTGTGTCCTGAGGTGCTCTTCGCAGGTGTGGTAGAATTAGGTTTCCAGCATTAATGGACTAAAGTGATGTTATTGTGGCCACCAGAACAGAGCCGTGTGGCTCGTGCATCCCGCCGTGCGCTAACCATCGCTTTCCATCTCTTCCCAGAGCTCACTGCCTGCCTGGGGAGAGGGCCACCCACATGCGAGCAGGACTGCAGCCTCCCAGTCCCGAGCCATGCAGTGAGGAGGGGGCAGCCCGGCCGGCCAGCTAGCAGCAGGAGCGATGGCCCAGTCTCGAGCCAACGGCTCACACTACGCCCTGACAGCCATAGGGCTGGGGATGCTGGTGCTCGGCATCATCATGGCCGTCTGGAACCTCGTCCCCGGCTTCACCGACAAACCCACGGCCCACGCCGGGAACAGCAGCAAGCCCGACCGCGGCACCGGGGGCATTATGAAGAGCAAGACCTTCTCGGTGGCCTACGTGCTGGTGGGGGCGGGCGTGCTGCTGCTGCTGCTCTCCATCTGCCTCAACATCCGCGACAAGAAGAGGCAAAGCGAAGACATCCCTCACGTGCAGCGCCCGGTGTCTGCAGAGCCCTCGCAGCAGGAAGACAGGCGAGCCTTTTGGGGGAAACGGGAGCGGGATTGGGTGTAAGAGTGAAACTAAGAGCCTCAAGAAGGTTGGGAGCAAAGAGAGTAAGGCTGAAAGCAGCAAGTGCTCAAATAAAGTCAAGCATGTCTTGTGGTTTGGGGTTCAAATATCCTTTAGAGATTGGGAAGGAATAACTCCAGCTGTATTTACGGTGCTGTAGGAGAAAGAAAGCCTCGTTGGTGTAAGCTGGGGTCTAGATGGAGCCGTGGCCAAGCCAGTGTTGCTGGGATGGGCCACTCCTGGCTTTGGTGTGCCCAGAGGGAGCGCAGGGGCCGTGGTTAATGGTTAACATGGAGGAGCAGGATCACTGTGGAGAGAGAGGAGCAAGAGCTGCAGAGTTTGCAGCCTCGCTGGGTGCAGCCGGAGGTCAGCAGTGGCTGGAGATGGAGTTTAGACCTGGTGAAAGTCTGCAGGGCTCTGCTGTTTGCTCAAGGATCTCCACCGGGCAAAGGCTGCAGCAGCAGCAGGCAGGGTCTGAGCAAACACAGGAGCAGGAGGAGCATGGGGAATCTGCAAGGTCCCTGGTGTGGCCTGCACCGGTGCAAAGAGGAGCAGGGGGACATTGGGACAAAGTGGGAGGTGAGGTGGCAGGAGGAGACAAAGGGCTCTGCAGGCTTTTCCACCCAGAAAACTTATTTTCCCTGTTAGATTC
The DNA here is from genome assembly GCF_000695765.1 of Mesitornis unicolor. Taxonomy (NCBI): domain Eukaryota; kingdom Metazoa; phylum Chordata; class Aves; order Mesitornithiformes; family Mesitornithidae; genus Mesitornis; species Mesitornis unicolor. Next base: position 25,002 of record NW_010186263.1, on the reverse strand, counting down.
TAAAGGAAAATTCATAATCCAGAGAAATGCCAAGTATGTGTGCAGGCACTGCAGATGGTAATGCACTGCAGAGCCAGATCTCTAGGCAGAAAAACTCAAGGTAGATCCCCAACCCAAAAGCCATCCCAATGGCAAAGACAGAGCGCAGTGATGTCCCTAAACGTGTTCTGAGTGAATGTCGAGAGGGGAGCAGAGAGACTGGTGTTCTGCTGCAGGGAGAAGTCACTGCTGTGCAATGGGAAAAGAGGTGTTGTGGGCAAAGAAAGCCGTGATAAGAGATGGACAAACGTCACAAGGAGATGTAAACGTGTCCCAGTATGGGTGGAGTTGTGTTCTGGCCTCTTAAAACTGGAAGGAACTGGTATACGATGTGAAAGGGCACATAATGGAATAAGCTTTAATTAGGGGAGTTGGTTTATTCTCTCCTCTCCATCTGCTACCCCCAGTGGAGCTGAATGGATGTGGTACTGATGGTCCCAATTTTTTTCTCCTGCAGTCAAGAAGAGGATGAAGACACATCCTCGCAGTACTACGTCCCCAGCTACGAGGAGGTGATGAACATGGGCTACTCGGAGCCCAGAGACTCAGACAGGAGCAACAGGATCAGCGTCTCCCTGCCCTCCTACGAGTCGCTGACAGGGCTGGACGAAAGCACCCAAGTGCCAGGAGCTGCCGGTGCGGAGCCGGGCCCGGAGCAGCCGCCCGGCCGGCACAGCTCGCGCCTCAGCAAGCGCCTGAAGCCGCTGAAGGTGCGGAGAATCAAATCGGAGAAGCTGCACCTGAAGGACATCAGGCTGAACCTCACGGAGGGGAACAGCGTGGCCCCGATCACCATAGAGCCGCTCACACCACCACCCAAGTATGAGGAGATCCAGAAGAAACCGCTGGAAAGCCAGCAAATGACTTAAAAGCAAGAGGAATCTGTGATGCTGCTGAGTTTTTTATGTGTAGGTTGTTTATTTTAAGGAAAACCCTGCTCAGAGGGGCTCAGTGTGTGGGTGCAGGAGCGGTCAGGGCTCCCTGGAAGCTGCCACGTGGAGGCCATGGTGGGTGACAGGACCATCCTCCTCCAGGACGGGGTTTTACAAAAACCATGGGGAAAGAAACCAGAATGCCCATAGCTCTGCTGCTCGGGACTAAATGAAGGCTGGGAGTACTAACCGTGCGTTTTGTGGTGTTTTACTGAAGGACCATCCAAAGTATCTTCCCATCTCCTCACCCTCGTGCCACAGCCGGACTCTTCCAAGCCACCAAACCGATCCTGAACAGGGATTTCCAAGAGGGCAATGCTCCTGGGCTTTTTGGTGCCTTTTCCTTCTGAGGAAGGGAAACTGTGTTGCCGCAGTAGTGCCACAGCTTTGCCCCACTCCCGTCTGGGGCTGGGATGGTGGCCCGGGGCCAGCCCTGACTCCTGCCAAGGGGCTGAAATGGGCCCTGTGGGGAGCGGATGGAGCCCTCACCTCGGTGTGTTTTGTGCTCCGATGTGGAGGGCTGCTCCGTTTGCAGCAAGCGGATATATCCGGGGGGCCGGGAGCTGTGGGAGCACAGCTCTGCCAGGAGGCAGCGGGGTGTAACGACTGCTGAGCGCGGTGCGAGCAGACCGCTTCCCAATAAATATTTTGTACGTTGCGTTGGGGTGTGTGTGTGCGTGTGTGTGTGTGTGTGCACACTCGGGCACAGTTGGCAATTCCCAGGTTTCACAAGCCAGAGCGGTGTGAGACACGTTGGCAGGTTTAGGCTGGATGCTGCTCTGGGGCTTCCCACAAGCTGTCGACAGCGAAGGTGTGGGTGTATCCTGGTCCAATTTTGGAAGGTGTGGGTAGAGAGCGGGATCTCCCGTGGATTTGTAGCAGAATTTGGTGTGAGCAGTCTGCCCTCTGCCTCCGCACGGATGTGGCCGTGTGGGCATGATGCTGATATCCAGGGGGGTATGGGTGGGTCAGCAGACATTGGTTTTTGGTGGTAGGGTTGGTGAAAGGTACATGAGGAGTGCAAGTGGCCAAAAAGAAAATGAAGAAGGGATGCCGGACCAAATCCGCATTGCAGTCTTGTCTTGTTGGTTATTTCTTATTGTATCTCTTAATTTCTGTTGTTGTAGTGGAGGAATTTCACTTTGCTGTGCCTCAAGGGATGGTGTGAGCTCAAATGGGCAAAATAATGTCACTTAATAAGGTATTCCCTTTTTCGAGGGAAGGAAAAGAATAATAGAATAGTATACCCCAGAGTGAGGCGTGGGGGAGTCCTTTGTGGTTTCGTTGTTGTGGAGGGGTTGGGAAGGTGGTACAACTCCTGGAAGTTGACTCCCAGACACGTGTGCCTCTGAGAGCAGTGCACAAAGTATCCTTTCCCTGGTGAAGAAATGCAACCCAAGCAGTTGTCTTAGAAAACCCGGATAAATATTGGGTTAATAAAGCAAAGCTTTTTGTCTCAGCAGCTGGGAGTTGAATTTTCACAGTGCTTCATAACCAGAAAGTTCCATTTAGTCAACTAGACTGGGGAAAGCAGAATCTTTCCCAGTGTCTCGTGTAGGAAGAGGGCTGAAAAAAAATAAGTAAAGCACAGTGACTGCAGCGAAACGGGCTGGGATCACTGCAGGAACTATGGCCAAAATGCCCAAGGGGCTGGTGAGCATCTCCAGCTACTGGCACACCTGCCCTCTGATGCTGTGTGGCAAGCAGAGATGGACGTGGGATGCTGAGGAACACGTGTGCTCCCAAACCTGTGACCATCGCTGTCCTAGGATGCTCATCCCCTTGTGAAATGGAAATGTCACTGTGATGTATTGGAGAAGTTATTCCTGAAGGTGAGCGTGATGGAAACGTTTTTCCCAGGTAAGACACAGGTGAGAAATGTGTTACCCATACAGGTTTTAAGGTTGTACGTGTCTCAGCATCTCTGGAAGGTAACGCAGCTCACGAGGGGTGCAGACCTGTTATAAAGGGTGAATTTCGGCTCTGCTTCCTCTGTGTTTCAGCTGGACGTTGTGTGACGACGTCCCCAGCACCAGGCAGCAACGTTTATCCACCTGCTGCAGATTACAAGACCCGTTTGTGTGTGTGTGCATGGTATTAAAGTAAAAATATAAGTAAAACGGGGTAAAAAACGTTCGCTGGCAGCTTGCACGGCCCCCTGTGAGTTATTGGCTACGTGGAGAAATGTTCCCACGCGCGTGACCCACTGGTGAGGAGAGCTGCGGCCGGCACGGAGCCGTGTTGTGGTGCTGGGCGAGTTGCTTGGGAAAAGGAGAAGGAAGGAGAAAAAAATCCCAAACAAAACAAAGACTGAAACACACCCAGGAGGGCAGCAGCGGGCTCCAGCGCTGCCGGGGTTTCCAAGGCTACAGCCACGCTGCCGGCAGTGGCAGAGCTGCCTTTGGAGTGATTGTGGATGATTTTTAGCGCAGGAGTTGGTCAGGACGTTTTTGTCTCGGTTGCCTGTGCTGGGTGGGGGTTGCTAAAGGAGTAGGTGATTTGTTGTTGTTGTTTTTTTTAATGTGAGCCTCGCTTTTGGAGAGCCTGGAAGATGCGAGCCTTCCTAAGGAGTCCAGAGGGGTGTTTTCTGCTGAGACCACACACCACGACCATAGGCAGGCACGAAGGGGCCGACATCGTCCTGCAGGTAGGGTTGGGGAGGCTGATGGTGGTAAAACGGGGAGTGTTTTGGGTTGCCCAGCAAGGAGGGAAGGGGGCTTGGCAAATCTCTAAGAAAACCAGAGCTACTTTTCGGCAGGTTTCCCTGCTCGCCTGTTGATTGCCTGCTGCCAGTCCGCAGGTGTAGCAGAGCAGCACGCAGCCCTCGAATTCACCGCCTCCGATGGCAGCTTCACCCTCCAGGACCTCAACTCCCTCCACGGCACCTTCGTCAATGGCTGCCAAGTCCAAAATGCGGCTGTGAAAGTGAAGCCGGGGGATATCCTGCGTTTCGGGACATGTGGAGCACCCTTCGAGCTGGTGGTGGATGGGGGTGCCCAGGTAAAGGGTGGTGCTGGTGCCCAGGGATGGTCCCGGTAGCAGGGGAGGACTCCAGGCTTTTTTGGGCAATCACTGGGAAAGGTGGTGGGGGAAAACAAAAAGTATGAGCTCCCTCTGCTGAAATAATTGAGAAAAGAAAAAACAGAGGACAGGTTTCCCAATAGCAAGTTGGGCAAAAGGTAGGGCTGGAAAATGTCCTTGTTTTCTATTTGCGTTTTATTTTTACCCAAAGCTCGCTAACAGAGGAATTAGGTTTTAGATTCAACCTAGAGCAGAGTAAAAGGTGCTGCTGCAACCGGGGTTTTCCTGGGCAGCAGCGTGGGTAGCTGGACATAGCAAGGGGTTTGCTCAGCATGACCAGGGCATTGCAACCGGACCTCTGCAGGCACAAGAAACCCACAGCATTTGTAAATTGGGAAACAATTTGGTTGAATATAGTGTCAATCTCATTTCTCAGGGAAAAAAACTGCTTAGGGGTGTCTCTGAGCTTTTGGGTTATTATAAAGGTAAGGATTGACAAGATCTGGTATTATTTGTATTATTTTGGCTCTTGAAGTATCCTCAAAAACAGACACTGGATCAGAGTCCTTGAAAGCTGTGTATTGTGTGCCTGTTAGCAGGAGTCGGAGAGCCCGCTCTCCTGGCAGTGCCCATGTGCAAACAAAAACTCTGCTGGTGTCAGCCATGTCCTACACCCGGATCTTGGTGCTGGAGGTGTCAGCGAGGTCCCTGGGATGGCAGAGCTGACCTGGGAGTTGTCCAGAAAGCCTTGGCCAGGAGAAGATTAAAAAGATAAAAGCCCAGCTGCATGATGAAGCAGCTGGGGCACTGGTGCTGGTTGGTAAATTTGTGGTCGCTGGAATCATCGACATTTTAACTTCCAAAAGTACGTGTGTGGGATGCACCCAGAAAAGCAGCTTTCGGCGTGACGCTGAGGAAGCCCTGTGGTGCCTCCTCGTTGCTCTGGGCTCTGTGATCCTCCTTTGAAGCTGTGCCCTGCCGAGCGCAGAGAGTCAATCACTGCTGCACCCTGTGAAGGATTTGTGTGTGATCTGGGGAGGTCTCTCTCATTTTCAGTACTATTAGAGGAATGTAGTGTAAAGAGGAGCGACACCCAGGTAGAAGTCACATCCCTGCAGTGCCTCAGGGCACGGAACAAGTGTTCAGAAAGGGACAGCACCATGCTGTGGTGGAAACCAGCTGTGAGTGAGTGCCCAGGGTAGCATCACTGGCAAAAACGAGAGGGTTTAGCTGTGCTGTGAGAGAGGACAAGGTGCTGGAGCTGTGGTGAATGTGCTCCGGGCTCCGTTTTGGTAAGACTCCAGGATAACAGCTGGGTAGTGGAGATCCACATCCAAGTCCACAGCCACATTGACAGATGTGCAGTTCGGTTTAGTTCAGCCCTTGTATTTGAGAGCAATGTGTAAGTCAGCATACAAGACCTTATTGTTGGCTGGTCCCTACCATACAGGTGAGCTCTGCGCACAAGGAGATCAGGAGAGGCGAGAATTGAGGGCTTCCAGATTTGGCAAATGAAATGCAGAATTAGGGTGGTCAAATCTAGAGAGGAAAGAACTCAAAAGGCAGCAAACTCAAATAATTTCTTGTGATTTTAGAAAACTATTTGGAATTGCTGATTGAAATGCAATATTTGGGCAACGAAAATGGAAAAGGACTAAAATTCTCCTTCCACTGATATGGTTTTGTTCGACATAATGCGCGCACATCAGGGGCTGAAAACCTTCCTAAATCCCTGCTGACAGAGCGGTCTTTTCCCCCAACAGATGTCCTGTTCCCCTGTGAAACGTCGCACAGCGTGGACTGGGCAGCTTCAGGTGGTTTCGGAGCCCAAACCCTTGCCACCTGCATCTTCACCCCACCTCCCCTCCCTGCCGTGGCAGCAGCCCCCCAGCTCTCTGGGCAACTGGGCTACCGGACCTGCCGGCCACGTGCCCCATCCGCCACCGCGGAAGAGGCCCATGAGCGCCTGGGCCAGGAGCATGGCCACCACCATCTCGCCAGATGTATTCAATAGGACCTCAGCGGTGAGGCCAGGTACTTCCTGATGCCAAATTTGGTGCTTGGTAGCCTGGTGTCCTCTCTGACCAACGTAGCCTTGTGTGGGGTTGATGGGAGCAGAGGCAGTTTTGGGAAGTGATGAGCGTCAGCAGCAACTGGGTGTGAGTCCATGTCCCATGGAGCAGATCGGAGCCCGTGTGTGGTCCTCAGTGACATTTGGGTCAGTTAAGGAATGGGCTGTGACACACACACACAGAGGAATGCTGTTGCCCTTGTAGCCAAGAGGGACATTTCCTCTTCCTTTTTCCTTGTGTGTGATTGGGAAGGGTGGTGGCTGACTTTATCTGCACCAGTGACTCATGCATCTATTCTCATCTCCCATTTGATGTTGTTTCCCCCTTTGAAGTGCAGTTTCTGGCTGCCTCGAGTGCAGAAACTGTAAACGAGGGTCATAGCAGATAAGCCTAAGAACAGAAAGCCTGCAATAACGAGGGGTGCCACAAGAAGCACGACTGCTGCCTGCAACCGGTTCTCACACTGGGGTGTTTGCTTTCTTCCAGTCTCAAGCAGCATCTCTGGCGATGGTGTGAGGAGACCCCCTTTTTTGGAGACTTTCAATGTGGCTATTGTCCCACAGGAGAAGGTGATGCTGGGGAAGGTGTGAGGGACACCATCCTTGTCCTTGTCCTTGGCAAACCATGTCTAAGGGCTGTGTGTGTCTGACCACAGGCCCTGGTGGGGTGCAGGGGCTGTCACCAAAGGGGCTTCCCAGGGATGTGGAAAGCCAAGGCGAGTGGGTCTGTGCGGTCAATGGCCGTGCGTTGGTACCAGCAGCCCAGTGTCACTGACAGACAACACTCATCCTCTCCCCACAGCGGGAAAAGCTTCAGCAAGGGGAGAAGGAAATGGGTCACCTCCCTGGTTTGGAAGCAGAAGCGAAGCAGAAAGATGCGGTGATAAGGGATCTGCAGGAGGAGATTGCAGCCATGGCAAAGACCCTGGCACAGGCGGCGGTGAGGAACGAGGTGGAGCTGACCCAGAAGCTGCACACCTTCGACCAGGAGCTGGGAGCCAAAACGGAGGAGATCAAAGCCCTGAGGGAGCAGGTACTGAGTGCCTCAGTGCACACTGAGCGTGGAAAATGCCTCCCTGATACAGATGTACTTTCAGTTTAACATCCAGATTTTAGGAGGAGCAGATTGCATGTCTGAAACCAAGGGAAATGAGGGAGATACTGGTTTTCCAGATGTTTTATTTGGCATATTTGATTGCTTTCTGTGCAAGTGTGCTCTAAAGGGGCTGGTAAGTAAATGTCCCACGTGTGTGGTAAGGTCTGTAATGCTGCAGTGGGGAGGGAAACAGAAGCCCACCCAGCCTCTAGTGGGGAAAGTCACACATGACCACCATGGGCTGGGCAGCTGGACCCCTTGCTTGTCTTTCTCCTGCAAATGTAGGCACGTTGTAGGCTCCTGGGGTAAGAGGGACCTGTCCAGTGCAGCCCCTTGGCATCCTGGTGACAAGAGGTGGCTGGGCAGAGGAGGGAGGGCTTGTAGTTGTCATGGCCAGGGATGTGTGAGTGGCACGCACCCACATTTCATGAGACCTCGATGTCCTGACATGACAGAGTCCTCCTGAGCACCTCCAGCATGGGAAAAAGGGTGATCCAAGGTGTTGGTCAGATCCCAGGCACACAGGTCAGCAGCCAGGCACCTTCTGCAGCCCATCCCAGCCACATTCAGCCCTTTCATGTTGTTCTGGGTCTGGAGGAGGCAGTGAAATGCTCTGGGCTCATCCTGACTGTCTGTCATGGAGAGGAGCTCTTGATAAGCAGGTTCCAGGTGGAGAAAGATAATTTCAGGGTGCTGACAGCATCACTGTTGTTACCGCGCCGAGATGAGATGTTGTGTGGTGCCTGTCTTCCCAGCGGCTTTCCTTTCACTGACAAAAGCCTCCTCCACCTGTGGATTTGTTGTTCTATTCTCTCCAGTAATCTCATCGTGAAACCGGTCATTTGAGCAGTGGGAAGCACATCTGTGCTGTCTGCACGGCGATGGTAGCTGAAGTGGGTGGCACAGGCAATCCCCCGCTCCCGATTTCCACTAGGGACGGTAAAAACTGCCTTTGCAGCAGAAATGTAAACATGAGTGTCTCTGGAGCTGCGTTTGTGAGTGATAAATATGCATCCCTGAAAGTAGGACCTGGATTTCCCTCTCCCAAAGGGGCTGTAATAAGAAGTTATCCAGTGAGAAACACAGGTACATCTGTGTTTTTTAGGTCAGCAACCTGCAGAAAGGCTCAAGCCAGGTTTTCAGCCATTCCCTCTATGAAAGAGACCTGGAGATTGGAAGGCTGCGGAAAGAAAGTGAGAAGGCAAAGAGGGACCACGCGCTGGCAGCAGGTATCGTACCCCTGGAGCTCCAGGTAGGGGCACGAAGTGGCTTGGGACTGGATCTTGATAGTGAGCGAGCATTGACAAGCCTGTCTGGGCAACAAGTTATTTATAACAGCTCATAGAAATCGTCCCACCTCTGTTTTGGTGCCCTGAAGCTCTGCGAGAGTCGCAGGGAGCATCCAAGGTGCCGAGTGGCCCTGAAGCACTGGATCAAACTGGGGACTGAAGGCAGGGAGTGATGGGACAGAGAACTTCAGTGTGGAAAAGAGGCTTAAGCAGCGATTGCAGGGCAAGCACCCAAAAGCTGTGCTGTTTAATGCCAGGCTCCAAAGGCCCCCTTGGACTGCAAGCCTTTTCAAACGGCCTGTATCTCTGCCTGTATCATGCACAAGAATGTAGCAGGCACACAAAATGCTGACTTTTGTAATGCATTTGGAATAGCAGATCCGTTCTGCTGGATTGCACTGCCCGAGATAAGGGAGCAGCATCGAGATAAGGGAGCAGCATCGGTGCGTGGTGGGGAGGAGGCAGCAGAGCCTCAGATGTGACACGGAAACGCAGCAAAAAGGGCTCGGTGAGAGCTGCTCATCCTGCGGGCAGGCCCTGAGGAACCGGGTAGCGATGCTGGCACGGAGCCATGTCCAGCGCAGTGCCAAAAGCTGAACCTGCGACAGCTGCTGAAGGGGGAGAACAGCCACTCAGCGGCTTGGGGGCTTTTGCAGAGACACCTTTGGGTTGCTGCTCACTGAGGTTTTGTATTTCACAGGTCTGGTGAGCAGCCTGCAAAGGGAGATTGAAGGGAAGGAGCAGAAAATGCAGCAGCTCAGGCAAGACATTGACAGAATGAAGAAAGAAAGCAGAGAAAAGGACAATCAGCTCGCAGTCGTGTCTGCCAAGGTGAACATCCCTGATGAGGGACTCAGTAAATTATGGTCTCATGTAAGGGTCAACATGGGAAAGGAGCATGAGAAGGGTCGTGCTTCTCTGTTAAGGATGGTAGCAGTGATTTGCATGGATTTCCATGGGGGCAGTTGTGACCCAAGGGTCTTGGCAGCACCCAGTCAGGAGTTGCAGAGCTGCAGCAATGGGTTGTAGCAGCAATGGGGCTGCAGCAGCATCCGTGTCGTGTAATGCCCGCGGAGCAGCGCCGCCTTCCCCAGCCCAACCCTGCTCCTTGTTCTGCATTCGGGTACAGTCTGCCCTGGATTTCAGCAAGCACAGTAGCTGTTTGTACACCCAAAGCACTCCAGTGCCAAGATCCTCCTGAGAAGCCATGGAAACCCCTTCTTCCTGTGACTCCCTGCAGCCCAGCCTGCTTTTTCCCTTAGAAAAAAAGCGGCCGGTGCAGCAGGTTGTTTCTCTGTGTTGGCAGCTCCCTCCTCAGCTGGCAGAGCTGCACCGCCTGCATAATAAGCACAGAGCAGGCGCTGCGTTTTGGCTGCCTGACCGGGCAGTTTTCCAGAGATAGCAGAGATTTGTCATGAATTTTAATTAACAGGAAAGCTACATGGGGCCCCTGGGGTGCAGGCAGAGGTCACCACACCTGCCAGCCTGGGCCCAGCCAAGCATCTTTGCTGAGCCGCTCTCTGGAGCTGGATGATGTGGATAAACCCTTTAACGGGTGGAAAGGGGATGTGCGTGAGCACTCAAGCTGCTGCCTGCAGGAGGGGACCTGCTGTCCCAGGGCAGCATCCTGCTGGGTGCCCAGTGGCACTTGGTGGCCCGTGGCACTCACGGTGAGGCAGAGCGTGTCCCTCTGTGGTTTTAACCCACTCCACGGATGCAGGAATACCTGGAAATGCAGAAATGAAAGGTGCAGTCGCATACGGTGATGATGAGCCTGGAAATGTCTGTGAGTATCCCAGGCAGGTTACCCTAGATGTTTTTAAGCAGCTTTTATTGCCTGTGGTCCTTTTTCCTCAATCCCTGTTATTATATTTCTGAGGCCGGAGGAATGTCTCTCCTTTGGGTATCCCCTGTAGATATCTGTCCTTCTCTCAGCCAGGCAAAGCTTTAATCAGGACATTTTCAGGTGCAGATAAGCTTGTGCTCTCAGTGTCTTGATGACCCCACCATGGTCTCTCCACCACCTATTTTTAGGTGTCTGATTACATAGCTGGGCCATAGCACTAAAGTGACATTAACTGCAGAAGTGATGATGATGTTTTTCCTGCTGATGTTTCTCCTTGGTTGCCATCCATTCCAGTGCGCTAGAATTAAGGAGGAAACACAGCGTGAACTTGGAGAGCGGGAAGCGATGGCGTGCCAAAAGGTGAGTCGAGGCATTTGGGGTGATGGAGCGCAGGGGAGAGCAGTGACTGCAGGACTGCATCGTCGAGACAATAATTAACTGGCATTTTAAGGGAGTGGTGTTGAACCCAAGCCCTCTAATAGAAAGCACCAAGGAAATGTAAACTCTTGTAAAAATTATAACTCCACGTTACAATGCAGGAAAATGCATAAATAGTAAGGCTGAAATTCCATTTGCAAGCCAATCTAACCGCAGTAAATGTGGGTTAGAATTAAATTCCAGGGTAAATAAAATGGGTTAGAAGGGGAAAACTTACCACTTTTGGGTCGAAATTCTCCAGAGAGGTGATGCCCTGCTCCTTTGGCTCTTGCAGCGCATCGGGGAGCTGGAGCGGGACCTGGAGGGGCTGTGGGAGGAGGCACAGAAGCACCACGCCGAGCAGGAGAGCACCCGAAAGCAGCTGGCTGAGCATGCCAAGGTAACCATCGGCGGTGGGGGGCACAGCAGGTACCTCGTCCGCCTGGCAGGGGTGGCAGGGCTAGAATGTGCTAAGTTCTGCCATGGACCCCAAGGGATGAAGGTATCTGCAGTGCATTAGGAAGTCAAGGATAGATGATGGCCTGGGGACCAAAATCTGGCAAAAAAATTGTGATAAACAGTGCTGCAAACCCACCCCCCTGCAAAAGGATTGCTGTGATTGCAGAGCTCTCTGCGGAGTCATTGGATGTGAATAGCGGATGGTGGTGGTAGAAGTGCTTATGGTGTGATTTTTGGCCATGACATGCGAATGCTCTTGTCGCTGCAGGCTGCGGAGGAGCTGAGAGCGGCCGGTGCCAGGCAGGCACTGCAGCTGCAGGAGATGGGGCGCAGGGAGCGGCTGCTGCGAGCAGATGCAGCGCGGGCCAAGGAGCAGGTAGGGAGAAGGCGAGGATGGGAGCATCCTCTGGGCTGGGCCGTAGGCAGCAAAAATGTGGCTTTCCCCTGGGGAAGGACATTGTGCTTGAGTGCAGGAAAGGAAATGCAGAGTCCTGAGCACGAAACCCTGGCATGGGGCTTAACTGCTCATTGGGTGCAGTATAACAGGCTTATCTAAGGATTTGTGTAGGCATCGTAGAAGATGTAGCAAGTTTAATAGGATACAGAAATGGACTGTAGTCAGTAATTGTAGTCACGCTGTCTGGCACTCCTTATGCCCAGGTAGTGCTGCTCTGGGCTAAGACAGCCCTTGGCAAAGTAAATTTCCAGAATAAAGCTGTGCTTGGAGTGAGGGGGTCGTCTACCCCCTTAAACTGCAACACAAAGTTTTGCTGGTGTTAAGTTGTTAGGAGCCCCAGTCAGAGAGGCAGGAAAAGCTATGGAAAATAACCCTGTCTGGAAAATAACCCTGGTTTCTGTGCAGAGTAGATCCAAATGGCAACCTCCACCTTTTAAGGGCAGGTGAGGATTCTTGGATCTGCTGCATAAGTTAGCACAAGCACAGCCATTTGTGGAAGCCTCAGGAGCTGGGATCCAGCAGCATAAAGCACTGAGTGGGTGGGAATGGTGGTCATGTCCTGCAGGGAGGCTGGGGTGGCATCCCCAGCTGTCCCCAGCTGGTCCCAACCATTGCACAGGAGGAGGAAACTGAAATGCATGGTGAAAAAGATGTGTGAAAATGATGTGTGAGCCGAAGTGACACGCGGATGGGAGGGCAGGAGCGTGCATGGGGGCTCGGTGTCAGCGGACACTGAGACACCCTTGGCATTGATGTGTGCTGAGTTGGGTGCAGCAGACCCGATAGCAATTTCCAGTGATTTTTGTGGTCCTGTGTCAATCTGTGCCATAGCTGGAGTCCTTCAAAACCCAAGTGATGCGAGCTTGTTCTCTGGCAGCAGCAGGAAGTGCAGGGAAAGCCATAACAGAGCAGCAGGTGAGTTTGAACCCCGCCACACAGAGATGCTTGGTGCCTCCAGAGCCCAAATTGGCTGGAGTTGGCTGCGGTGCCTGCTCCTTGCACAGTAGTGCTGGTAGAATCTAAGCTTCTCCAGGTCATAAGCTGTGCAGCAACTCTCCCGGTTTAATGGCACAGCTCCACGATGTGAAGGTGGTAATGATCCTTTTTGTCCCCCAAAGCTTGGATGGAGCCAGTGGGCTGCAACAGGGAGAAGCCCAGGAGTCTGACTGGGCTCCCAGTTTGCAGCAAGGCTCAGTCATTGCTTGATGAAACAATTAATGTCCCTCCACAGAAAAAGGGATGTTAAGGTAATGCCTTATTCTCCTCTTTCTTCATGTGATCTTGGCAGGTGGTAGAGAAGGTGAGGCAGATCTCTGAAGAAAGCCAACAAAGCCGTGAAAGAGAGAAGTGTCTGCAGGAGGAATTAAGCTCCAGGCTCTCAAAGGAAAAGGAAGTGTCTGAAAATGTGGAGGTGTTCACTAAATCCCTGTGTGAGCTCCAGGTCAGTCCTAAATGTTGGTGGTCAGTGGCAGCCCAGGTGATAGGGGGCACAGGGAATTTTTGAGGACAGGTCAGAAAAAAAGAGATGCCTGTGCAGCTGCAGTAGTTGTGTTATGTGCCACGTCTATAAGCTCACTATTTATGGAGGCTGGTGAGCTGTGCTGTCTCCAGATGTGCCTGAGGAGCTCCTGCAGCAGCGCCAGCCTGCGAGGAGAACTGGAGAGACTGGAGGCACTGGGCCTCGGCCCTGTCGTAGCAGCCATCGTGGCGGTGGTGGTGGAGACACTGCGCATGGTCCTGTCCTGGCTGGAGGACGCGGAGCAGCTTCTGGCCAGCGCAGGGATGGACCTGGACACCTCCAGCAAAGGTCTGAGTCCCACTGGTGTTCAAGAGATGTTGCCTGTTCTGGGTGGAATGGTGTAGAGGTACAGGAGAAAGCGTGGTGTGAGCTACCCGTATAGGCTTGGGGTTGGCAGGCCCTTGTGTTGGTGCAAATCTGGAGCAGTTTCGGCAACTAAGAAGCCTACTCGGGCAATGTACATGTTCTTACTTCTTGCCTTGGTGGCACTGGTCACCTCACGTAGCCAGTGCCATCTATAGGGCTTTGGGGTATGAGATGTCTGCATGTGGTGGACCTGATCTACTGACGTCGTGGTTATTCAAAGTGAGTTTTGCCTTGGTGGCAAATAGGAAATGCTTCTTGGTGACAGTTTAGGCCATGGTGCTCTTTGATATCTGAACCCCTTGTCCTGAGGTGGCAAATCCCTGTGTCTTCCCATTCCTTTGCCACCTATGTCATGGAGCAGCAGAGCAGTTGCTGCATGGGGTTTGCCAAAAAACAGTTTTAGTGCAGGGTGCACTAAAACTCAGCAACGGTTGCAGCGTGGATCTGTGGCAGAGCATCGCATGCTGCTGAGTGTCACTGCCAGTTAATGATGGCTCCAACAGTGGTGCAGGAAGGGGAGCATTGCTCTCTCAGCAGCACTGAGCACCGCACAAGGGTGCAGATTGTGCCAGGAGAAGCTGCGAGGCCGCTGTGTTTTGCAGAGCAGTGATTATGGCAGCGGGAGCCCGGTGCAGCAATGAGCCGTCCGCAGCTCCCGCAGCAGTGCTGGAGTGATGCAGCAGAACGGGTGACAGCGCGTGACAGCGAAAACAAGGCTCCTGGTGGGAACAGGCATCTGGGCTGTGGGCGCAGGCACAAAGCTCCCTTCCAGAGACGTCTCAGCAATAGCAGCCATCTCCCAGGGGTGGGAATGAGCTGTGGTTTGCAGTAAAAGTGGAGACGAAACCCTTAGGAGCCTTTCCAAGGGGATCTCTGAGCCTGAATCCCATAGCCAGAGGCTTGTGAGGGGGGCTGTAGGCTTGTTGGGGAGGTTTCTGGGCTCATGGTGGGTCTCCACAGCTATCCCTTGTCTCTGAGGATGCTGTGGGTGGTTCATGTGGGCTGTGTGACCCTCCCTGTACAGCGAGATCCCATTGGCTTTTGCAGGGCTGTTGGCTGCTCTCAGGAAATTGTTGGAGAACAGTAAGGAAACTGCACAGAGGAATCAGATATTGCAGGTACAGAAACACATATGTATGTGAACAGAGTTGATTTGGGATATTTGTATTGGTAAACACGATGGTAGTCCAAAGCGAGACGATGTGGGAGCCAGATTGGGAATGCCCCATGGCAGAGGTCTTGGGGTCGGCAGTAAATGCAGGGAAATAGAGAAAACGGAGCTTGCTGTCAGCGTGGCAGAGCCCATATCCCCGATGGGGCAAGGATGGAGGGTATCTTTCTTATTGGAAATGTTTGTTAGTGAATGTACTCGGGGTGTTTATTTATTGCTTTAACGCTTCCTTCAACCTCTCGTGTCTGCTGTGTCCCTGTAGGCCCAATTAGAGAGGCTCCAGGAGTCACAGGCAGCGTTGCTGCAGGAGCATGTGAAGGAGCTGGAGGCGAAACAAGAGCAAGTGCTGCAGATAAAAATCCAGCAAATTATATTGGAAAAGGATAAGGAGACTAAAGAGGTATGGCAGCACAGGTTTTGGTTTTTTGGTTGGTTTTTTTTTTTAGGAAAATGTCTGTTATGCAGGAAAAATAGGTATCTGTAGTAGTGTTGCCCAGTGAGAGGAAGAAGTCTCTAGCCCCACAAGAGGGCTGGAGGATCTGCTTTTCTCAGGAAAATGACCCTCATGGATGCATCCCCTTTTCTTTTCTGAGAAAGGTGGGCTCTGCTTTGTCCTTTCTCTGCTCCATAGCAGTGATTCTCAGGGCTGCTTTCCTCGTTGGAGTCAAGGTCTTTTGCCTAGACATGTGATTTTTTCTGTACTGAAACAGTGGGCTGTCGATTCGCAGATTCTGGAGAGAGCTGTCGCTGAGGAGAAGGACAAGTGGGAGCAATCCATGGAGGAAGAAAACAGGAAGATCGAGGAGCTGGAAAGCCACCTGAGAAGCATGACTGAGGTCAGGGAGGCAAAGCAGAACTGCTCATGCTTGGTGTAATTAAATCTGAAGACACTCTGTAGCAGGGCGGCTCATTTAGTCAGTGGCCATCAGTGGGCTGTGTTGGGTTGTTTTTTCCCCCAGACAGATACATATCTGCAGAGAGAAAGCTGGAGTCTTGCAAGCTTGGTGACTTAATTACTGCTAATTTCCTTGTGTAGGCAATGGAAATGAAGGCAAAGGAGCAGGAGGTTACGGATGGCAAACTGAGAGAAGCCATGCAGAGCCTGGAGGAAGCCGCAATGCGAGAGGTAGCCCCAGCAGCCCTCTGCAACCTCAAGTGTATGGTGGTGATGCAGTTTTGGTGAAGAAGGCTTTCCTCTCCCCGAAATCCTTCCCTTCCCTCCATCCTTCCGCATGCCAGCCAGGAGAGATGGTGGTGATTGGGATCTCGAAGGAAAACACATACAAGGCTCCCAACCGAGATTGCTCATCTCATTTCCCAGATGACACTACAGCAGCAGGTGCTCCTGCGAGACGAGCAGCTCGGGGCCCTTCAGGAGGAGAATGAGCTCCAGAGGCGGAAACTGCAGGAAGAAATAGCGGAGTATAAAGAGCAAAGCAAGCAACATTCCCTGACGATTGTGGCTTTGGAGGAGAAGTTGGTGGAGGCCAAGCAGCAGCAGAAGACACTGGAGGAGGAAAGGGCGGCGCTGCTGGCCGAACTGGAAGGTAGGGAAGGGTTGTGTGGGGTGAGTCTGTACTGGGGACCTTCCCAAGTGGTGTGAAATTTATACGGAGATGGAACGGTGCACTCGCTGCTGTGGAAAGCACTGGTTTGAGGTTTGCCTGTGTGCAGGACAGACTCCGTGAGTCCTTGAAGAAGGCATTTCGTGGGGAGTTGCAGTGTATCACTCGGGGGCTTTGGAGACTGTTGGTAGTGCGCCATGGTCATAGACAGAGCTTTCCACTGGAGAAGGACTCTTGGTCTAAGTCGACGAGTCTGGAGCACTTTGGGCTGCATGGAGGCAAAAGTGATCCCGAGCAAGGAAGGATGAAAGGAATTATTTAAATGCTGTTGGAATTAGAGCCTGAGACACACAGGTCTCCAGAAACAGTGGTCCTCAGTCTTCAAAGCTGTCGTGAAGGAAAGGACTGATGGAGCAGAAGCAAGCAGGCCAAACGTGTAAGTGTTACAAAGGCGTTGACTGTTGTTATTGTGTCCTGTAGGTTTTCGGGGTGATGCCCTCAAGTCGACATCAGGAGCACAGCCAGAGGCATCTCCTGTCACAGAGCCACACTGCTGTCTGAGGTGAGCGGCTCTGGCCAGGGGTGGCCTGGGTCAGAGGGACTGAAGAAGGGCAGGGATTGCTCAGAGAGTGTGTGGAAGCCCAAGGGGCTGACTGCAACTGTCCAGAGGTGGTCTGTGTCGGTGATGGTCAAAAGAGTCCTTTGGCTTGGTCGAAATAGGCTGACGTGTGTGTAGTGTCAAAGCGATGCAGGGCAGTGTGCGAGGGATCTGCTGTCCCGTCTGGATGACTACATGTAAGACGGAGTGAGCTGGCAACTCCTTGTGCCACCTAGGGCCATGAAAGGCAGTTAAAGGAGTGATGTGTGTGTATTCATCAGGAGATGCAGCTCGCAAAGGCGTACTCAGGCTCCGTGAAATGACTCTGTCAAATGAATGGTGTGATTTGCCATTACCTGTTGCAGGAAATTCAGGGAGAAGCTGGCAGCAGCGCAGAGCGTGCTCCTGTCCAAAGAGGCCATCATCGCCGGACTGACCAAGGAGCTGGCAGAGACCAGAGCCAGGATGTCGGACATGAGAGGTGGGTGCAGCGTGCGGTGCGGCCTCCATCTTCCCACCCCTCTCAAGCAGTGTCAAGGGTAGGTGCCAGATGATGGGATGTAGATGTTGCCATCCTACAGCAGTGCTGTTGACCTGCTCAGGGCAAAGCAGGCGGTCCATGCCCTTTGGGTAGATGAATTTTTTCTTGTCCTCAGTTAAGTTGAATTACAGATGGAAATGTTGTTGGGTGAGGGTTATGAGGTGCCTCGATGGAGATGAGTGGACAAAACAGAGCCCATCTTTCTCAGAAAAAGGGGATGTATCCAGGAGTGTCATTTCCCTGAGGACAGCAGATCCCCAGGGCTGGGATGGGACAGCTGAATACCCATGGTGCTGTTGTGTGTCCAGGGGAGCTGAGCGAGGAGCAGAAGGTGGAGCTGGAGAGGAACCAGAGCCGGGTGAAATGCCAAGAGCGAGACCTGAGCCTGCTGAGGGAGAAGCTGTCCCAGATGTCCAGCCTGGTGCAGGAGAAGGATCAAGCCCTGAAAGCAGCAGCTGAAGAGTTAAGGTAGACACCACCATGACCTGATGTGTTGCCAAAACTGCTCTGTATATTCCCAGCAGCTGATGGCATTTGGGTGTCTCCCCAGGAGAAAAAGGCACATGTGGCACTGAGCTCAGCGGTGTTTTATCTCTGGAAGTGCCATGTGAAGCGATACGGGGGTTTAGCAGAGCTCATGCCATGTAACTAAGTCTCCTGTAACTCAGTGAATGTTGCCACCCACACCATGGTAGTCAGCAGCGGGTGCCCGGAGTGCTGCTCTCCACAAGCTGTTTGAATGACCTTTCTCTATCACGATGTCCCACAATGGTCTGGTCTCTTGGCACAGGCAAGCCCAAGCTGACTGCCAGGCTCTGAGGGCTGATGCCACCCGAGAAACGGTGGAAAAGCCAGAGGATGCTCCTGAGGTGCCAGCACCAGCGGGCAAAGCCTCTGAGAGGGTAAGGCCACAGAGAGGTTGCTGAGGTCTGGGCTGTGTGTATCACACTGAGAGCAGCGATCACACACGTGGGGTTTCTCAGTGTTGTGGTGAAGCCTTAGAACTGTGATGTGTGCTAATGACTGCCATAATTGGCAATTAGAAGGGATAGTAGTGTATGGCAAAAGATCTGCGAGAGTTCCCAGCATTTCCCAGCCTTGCACAGCCAAAGGCACTGGCTGTGTTGGGGACACAGAAGCAGTGACAGGGCTTGGATGTGCAGGAGTAGGGCAGTTTGTTGCACAGGACAGGAATGAAGGCGGTTGTTTTTCTTCCTGAGCTGAATCCTCTTTTGGTTTTCCTGGTGCTAGAAAAGGGAAGAGCTCAGCGGTGGCAGCAGCAGCAGATGGAGGGACCGCAGGAATGGTACAGGCTGTGCCGCAGCCAGCGCCGGGGGCTGCTGCGTGGGGGCAGGCGGTGACTCAGGGCCAGCTGACGAGCGGGAGGCAGCGCCGTCCCCCCTGCACACAGCGATGGGGAGGGAAAGGAGGTGCAGCCCAGCCAAATCACCAGTTTAGGAGTAAACTGTGCCTCACCAAGTGGTGCCACAGGGCGATGGCGGCTGGACCCGAGCGGGTGGTTTGAAGCTGTCGTTAGCTGGAAGCAGGTGGTGATGATGTGCGTGCTCCATCCTAGATTTTTGGGTGTTCGTCACGCTGGAATAGGGAAATGCATGTGTGTGTGTGGGCACGGGTGTAGTTTGAAAGAGAATAATGTATGAGGTTGTATAGAAATGCAGTCCACAAAGTCTGTCAGTATTAGTGCTTAGGAAACAGCAGTTGCTTCACAGTGGCACAAAGCACAAGAGGAAAATGCTGATGTGTCCGTTCAGACCCACGGGCCATCCCTCTCTCAGCTTTCAGGAGCATTTGCGGGGCTCGTGTCCTTCCTAGAGTGTGAAAGGGGTCTGCGACACTCCTATGCAACCCTCAAATCCCTGCAGAGGGTGTAGGGTGAAAGGCTTCATGGGCTTTGCTCTGGGCATATGCCCAGTGACCGGCATCTTTCAGCAATGCTGCATTTAAGCCAAGCTCGTGTCAACTCAGATGCAGTCTGGGTGAGAAACGCCTGGGCTTCCTCTTCCAGGACCCAATGTTGGACTTGGCCAACCTCGGCATGAAATGCCGAGGCCTCAGGCATGAGGAGACGATCCAGCGCCAGAAAGAAGGCTTGGCCGAGCTCCGGGAGAGGATAAAGATGCTGGAGAAGAAGCAACCCTCAGGTAAGCATGGCCATCACCAGAAACGGAAGACGCCTCCGTTTTCCTCGGGTAGACCCTGGGGTCTGCACCAATGGAGCTCATAACACTGGGGAAGGGAGCAGGGTGATTACAGGCAAAGGCTGCTCTGATGCGGACACGTGTTAATCTGTGTAGGTGATAGGAAAAAGCAAAGCCTAGCAAGGATTGTACATCACTAGAGTCTCATGCTGGCCCTGTCTTGGTCTCTTTTGATCCCTTTCCATCGTGTTTATCCCTGTATTGAGGGCAGGCAGATGGAAAAGTGGTGCTGTCTCCGTTAGGAGCTACAAGGGGAGTGGCAGTTTGTGGTGCAGTGTCTGAAATGCCACCCAAAAAATAGGTGTCCCAGTTGGATAGAGAGAGCAATGGCCAAACACAGGAATAGCGATGTCAGTGGGAAACGCTGGTGCAGGCTTCACTCCAAAGCCTGGGCATCTGCATGCACAGTGTCCATAAGGGGGTGCCTTGCAAAGCTCAAAGCATCAGAGGTATGAAGCCACAGCACATCACATGTAGAGTCAAACAATTTGGGGATGGTTTTTTGCCTCCAGCTGTCTTGAAGAAGAGCTTGGAGCCACTGGTGGTCCTGGCAAAAGACTTACCAGAGAAAATAGTCCAGAAAATGGGGCTCGAGAAGGAACCTGCACCAGAGTTGGGAACAAAGCTGCAGGCCGGCAAGGTACGAAGGCAGTTTGTGGTTGTGGTGGTGGCCTCAGGGAAGATGTAATCCCTGGAACAGGGAGAATCGGGCTTTGGGATGTGCTGAATTAGGGGGAGATGTAAAATTTAGCAGCATGTAAGATGCAGCCCAACGGAAGGCAGTGCTCACAGAGAGAGTCACAGCTCCCGTCAGGAGCAGCAAGGTGCCCAGCTCCATTGCAGCGCTGCTCAGGGATGAGTGGGGTGAGAGGCTTTGGACAGTGGCATTGCCAGGGTGGGTTTCCCATGCAGCTGAAGGCAAAGCCAGGCAAAATCGATGGGCTCTGTTGGTCTTTCCCTGTCTGTGCAGGTTCTTGGCCATGTAACTAACAGGGGCTTGCATGGGGCCACTGGTGGGGCAGCGAGCTTGGAGATGGCTGATGTGATGGACCTTGGCGAGAAGATGGTATGTCAGCAATAGACCTGGTAAAATGGTGCCCAGTGCTCCTAGAGGGTAGATCATTGTCAGTCGCATTTCAGAAGTGATGGGGGTGCCACAGGAGATGTCCTTTGGTACCACAGGGAGCGTGCTGTGAAAGAGTGGTCTCTGGCCTAAGAGGGCGGAAAGATGTCAAGGAGGGAAAATGGGTCATCGTGAAAAAAAGGGAAAACCCAAATCCAAAGAGTGCTGCTGCTGGGACTCAAAGGCTGGGGATGAGAGGGGCTGGCCAGGAGCTGGAATGTGCTCCATCATGGTGTGTCACCTCTCCGAGGGCCTCCAAGCCCAAAGGCATAGAGGATCCCCAGCTGGATGGGTTTTTAGGAGCGCTCAGAAAAGCTCACAGGGAAATAACGCATAGGGGAAGGCGCACAGCAGCCGACTCACAACATTTTAATCTCCCTTGCTGGAGCAGCATGAAAGCAGATGGCTGAGCGATGTGATGGTACATGGCGGAGGAAGTGGCAGGCCTAGTAAATAATGCATTGGCTTTTCTTCCTGCAGTACCTTGATGTAGTTGGTGCGCTGGGGAGCCTGATGGAGGTGAAGGAGCTGTCAGGAGTGCAGTCTCTGAGGCATCTTCCTCTGGAGGAGAGGGAAAAAGCAGCAATGCAGAGGCAGAAGGACCTGGAGCTGCTGTACAAGAAGATCAGAAGCCTTAAGAGTCGCCTGGAGAGAAAAGAAGAAATGCTGAGGGAGTACGAGACCAGCATGGAGCAGCTCAGGTACTGAAGGGCGAGGTGGCAGGGCCAGCCCATGGGTCCAGGCAGGACCCAGTCCTGGGATGCCAAGTGATGGGGAAGCAGCAGTTCAGGATGTGCCATCGATGAATGCTGGTTGTGGCCACAGTCTGAACATAATAATTATTAGGAGAAACAGAGAACTGGGCTCCCTGCAGCGGTGCTTGGTGGGGCCCTCTTATGGCAGAGACAAGGAACCCTGAGCAGAGTTCCTCATGTGGTGAGGCCATGCCCTGGGTCAGTAGAGGCTTTACCAGGGGTGGGAGGGATGTGTCGGGGAGCACAGAGGAAGCCATGCGGTTGTGCAAGCCCTGCTGCTGCTCGCTGCATAAATGCAGAAGTCTCTTTGACCACAGCACCATAAAAAAGCGGTGTGGAAAGCTATTTCTGGACTGGTGTTAATGTGCAACCATAGCCAAAGCAGGCAAGAGGTGTGATAGCCATCTCCAAGCCAGCAGCACTGACACAGCCATGCAGCATCCCTGTGGGCTCATCACTGCACAGAAGGGTTGGCAGCTCTCAGCAAAGCCAGGAGGAGAGGGGTTTTTCCATGGTGTAAGGAATCAGAGCAGGGAAAACACTTCCTAAAATACGGTGCAGGTCCTCGCACGGTGTTAGCTGCCCTGATGTTGTCCAGTGCCATCCTGGGGTGGGGGATCTTAGGAGGGACACAAGCACAATGTGGTTTTGCTCAAAAGCCGTCTCTCAGGCAGAGCTTAGGTGGGAGGGTCAATGACAAAAACCCCACGTTCTGTTTTGGCCAGGCTGAACCAAGTGTCCTTGCAAAGATGCCAGGAGGAGATGTCCAAACTGGAAGATGAAGCCTACAGGGAGGCAGAGGAGAAGGCTCTGCTGCGAGAGGCCCTGGAGAGGACACAGCTGCAGCTGAGCCAGGAGAGGAGGCTGCTGCAGGCGTCCAAACCTCACCAGGTGAGAGTGCAGGAGAGGGTGAGCAAGGTCAGTCCGTGAGGACACCAGGACATGTCCCCATGCGTGAGCAGGTTACGGTGATCAGCAGGCACCTCTGAGCTCAGCAAGGCGCTTCTGGCTGTGTCTGTCTTGGAGATGCAGGAAGGCAGAAGGGATAGAGGTACAGCCGGGATGCTCAGTGCTTGGTCAGATTGTTAAGTCAAGTCCTGCAGGTAGAAGGAAGATGACTTCTGGTGTTATCCAGAGTCTTGCTGAGGACAAGGCAAAGGAGCCTCCGGGCTGTAGCCATTCTTCAGAAGGCAAAGTTGGGATGGCATCCCTTGCGTGGGTGCTTGCTACAGCCAGAAAGCTGAAGGAGCCCAGCACAGAGTCTCAGCAGAAGCTGTGTGCACCATGTAACACACTTACCTAGCTTTGGTGATGGGTTAAAAACACATGGTGAGGCAGGTGGAGTCTTCTGGCTGCCGGGTACCACGAGTGTCCGTGCCCCTCTGCATCAGCGAGGCAGATGCCAGGCGCAGAGCTGGGAGCTCCGTGTGATACCCAGCCCCTGCGGTTTATGCAGCAGCCAGCTCCATCTGTCAGGGACATGGAACTGCCCGGTCTGTTTGACCGCTGGCACAGCAGCATCCCCACTGCCGAAGCCGGAGGGCAATGCGTGCGTAGGCGGCTGTATTGATGGGACAGGGCTGTGTAGGGCGAGGGAGAAGTGAAGGTGACACATGCCCCGCAGGCGGTGTGGAGGCTGTGCTGAGCTCTCACAGGAGAGTGTGGTGTTTGATGTCTCTGTGTTTTGCAGCCTGCAGCCAAGAAGCCTTTAAGCTCGGGAAAGCCGAAGGCGAAAGGACGAGCAGCAGAAGCCTGCAAGACGGGAAGCACATAGGGGAGGCACCATGTGGGCCTTGGTGGCGAAGGTCTGCAGTAGGAACAGGTCGTCACACTGTGAACTCTGTAATGCTGGCCATGGGACAAGGTGTGGGTGCGTGTTAAGGTTCACCCATAGCCCCCAGCTGTGCTGGTGTGACTACAAGGTGTCTAGCACCTATTTTCCTGTAGTACATGTACCTTGCTGCATGGTGGGGTTTATGGCAAAGAAAAGGTTGTGTGGGTCCAGTCTGGTGTATATATATGTATGTGTATATATGTGTGTGTGAATACAGCCCAGTGTATAGAGTACATGTGTGAAGTCAATTTTTTGGGGGTCTGTCCTGTCTCTGCTGGCATGGCCTTGAGCACGCAAAGCCTGTGCAGCATGAGTTGTCCCTCACACCAACAACCCCCGTGTTCCCCAGTTCCTGTGGTGTCACGGGGGAGCTGGAGCATGAAGCACCATGCAGTACAGAAGCATAGCACCCCAGGAACACCAGAGTAACGGGAAGGGAAGAGCTGTGTCGGACGCACAGGTATGGCACAGCAGCAGTGTGAGAGTGAGCCTGGGCCGACCAGAGTGAAGTCATGCTCAGTTGAGATGGATCAGTGACACAGGCTCGTGGCCATCAGATGCAGTCCTGCTGGGGACTGCAAGGGGTGAGATCAGACCCTGGTTTCTGGGAAGTGGTAGTGTTTTGGGGAGGGGGGATCTCTGCGGGAAAGGGGCAGTTCAAGCACACATCGCCCCAGCAGCCCTTGCATCGCTGGGAGCAGCCTGTGTTGAGTCCTCTGCAGATCTTTTCAGCTGAGGATAATTTGGATGAGAGCACATCCCTGAGGGTTTTTTGGATTTTTCTGTAATTGGATAAAAAGGTCTAAAAGCAGCACAGAGAGGCTGTGGCTCACTGATGCAGGAGCCACATTGCCCACAGGCACACAGAGGCAGAGCCGCCCTGGGGCTTCTGGGCACCCAGCGGCACGCAATGGCCGATGCGCAATTTTTGGGGCAGCCTGTGCAGTTAGTGGCTGTGTTGTGGGGCTCTGGTTATCAATGTGGTCTGTTATTCCCCTTAGATGTTATGTGGGCTTCAATCTGCGTGCTGGCCTAGGCTTATTTCTGGGGCAAGGCATGACCTCTGCCTGCACTGCTGTGAGCCTGTCTGTCCATGCTGGGAGGTGTCTTTGGTGGGCTTATCTGGTGGTTTTGGGCTGGGGCATGTGAAGGGTCTTGAGAAGGTCTTACAAGGAGCAGCTGAGGGACTTCGGGTTGTTTGGTGCAAAGAAAGGAGGCTGGGGGGAGACCTTATTACCTTCTACAACTTCCTGAAATAAAGGGGTAGCAAGGGGTGTGTGGGTCTCTTATCCCAGGTTGCAACCGATGGGATGAGAGGAAATGGCGTCAAGGTTCTGCAAGGGAGGTTGAGGTGAGACAGGAGGAAAAATTAAACGGAAAGGGTGATCAAAGATGGGCACAGGCTGCCCAAGGCAGTGGTGGTTACCATCCAGGGCCGCGGTTCAGACGTGAGCACGGCAGAGCTGGATAACGGTTGCGCTCGATGATCCCAAAGGTCTCTTTCAACCGTATCGATGCAGTGATTCCACGTTGGTTCTCTCCATCCCACCCTTCCCAGAGCGCCTGGATGGGGCTGGAACGAGCGGCGGGGGTGTGTGTGGGGGATTCCCCGGGGGTTGCCGAAGCCCCGTCCTCCTCCTCCATCCCCACCACTCGCCCCCTGGGCTCCCACCGGGGAGGGGCT
>NW_010186262.1:0-1668 GCF_000695765.1 Mesitornis unicolor | reverse complement strand
GAGCGCGCGCGCCCGCAACGGGCACCGGCACGGGGCGGCCCCGGGAGGGGGGCGCGTGGGCACTTGTATACGTGTGCGCGTGCATGCGTACGTGTGAGCAGTTTGTGTGCAGCTGTGTGCGGCACCGTGACTGTGTGTCACTGTGCACCTGTGTGTCCGTGCACTGCTGCGGGTATGGTTGTAGTTGTACACGCATACTTGGGGCGGCTGCGGGGGGGGGGTGGGCAGGCGCAGTGTTGTGTGTGCGCGCGCGTGTGCTCCATCATCCCAGGTGATGGAGCAGCCGTTTCTGGGAGCCGTTGCACAGGGACATGGCAGCCATCGGAGGAGCAGCTGATAAACCGGGGGGTCATGCACCCATCCAGAGGGACCCAGACAGGCTGGAAAATGGGCTAACAGAAACCTTACAATGTTCAACCACGGGAAGGGCAAAGTCCTGCCCCTGGAGAACAACAACCACAGGCACCAGGACATGCTGGGGGCCAGCTGGCTGGAAAGCAGCTCTGTAGAAAAGGCCCAGAGAGTCCTGGTAAACACCACGTTGACCATGAGTTCAGTGTGTCCTTGGGGCAAAGATGAATGGTGTCCTGTGGTGCATCAGGAGTGTTGTCAGCCAGTCAAGGAATGTCTAGGAGGCACTGGTGAGGCCACCCCTGGAGTGCTGTGTCCATTGCTGGTCTCCCAGGAGCAAGTCCAGTAGCTATGGACATACTGGAGGGAGTCCAGCGAAGGGCCACAAAGGTGATGGCCTGGAGCATCATTCACGTTGAGGAGAGGCTGGGGGAGCTGGGACTGTCCAGCGTGGAGCAGAGGAGCTCAGGGGGACCTCACCAACATACATCAGTGCCAACAGAGAGGGTGTGGAGAGGAGCCCGGCTCTTCCCAGTGGTGCCCAGTGGCAGGACCAGAGGCAATGGACAAACTGGGACATGGGAGGTTCCCTCTGCATGCCAGGCAACACTTTTCTATTGTGAGGTTGACCGAGCCCTGGCATAAGGTGCCCAGTGATATTGTGCAGTCCCCATCCTTGGAGATACACCTGGTCACAGCTCTGGCTTGGGACAGGTGGACCCCAGTGCTGCCTCCAGCCCCAAGCTGGTCTGAGAGCCTGAGACCCTATCACCAGGGGATGTGCAAACATGCAGGCAAGTATGTGCAGCTGCGTGTGTGTGTGCGCGCGCGCTGGGGTGTGTGCTGGTTTAGTGGAACAGAATTTTAAAGTCAGTTTTCTGTTGAGCAAAATTCCGGTTTTGTAAGGACTACAACACACTGTTTCATGGGAACAAAGTTGATAAAAACTTTTTTATAGGTTCCAGCCAATGCAGGTTACCATAGGGATCAAGGTCTTCAAGATCTTGAGAGAAACAGATGCGAAGGCTGGAGGGGACAGAAACCCAGGGGAGTTGACCCCAAGGTAACCCCAGGCTGACCAATTAAAGCTGTTCATACCATCAACGTCACATTCACTATAAATTTTCTTCCTCCTTCTCTATGTCTCTTTCTCCTGCTCTCTCTTCCATGGCTGACATCTTGAGAGGGGCTTGTTTACAGTCCTAACCCTGAGGCCTACTCCTCCCCAATATTGGCTGAGTAGAACTCTGTGTATCTTATTTTAGAACTGTTATTAATATTGGTTGTTTATTATTATTATTGTTGTTATTATTATTA
>NW_010186261.1:67029-72549 GCF_000695765.1 Mesitornis unicolor | reverse complement strand
AGCTCCCCCCGCGCCCCGCCCCGCGTCCCGGCCTTTAAAGGCACCGCGCAGCGCCGTAGCCTCTAGTCGCCTGGGGCACCCGTTGCGGGAGCGGCTTGAGAGAGGTCTCGGTCAGCGCTCCTGGAGGGCGGCGGGGATCTGGCGCCTACCCCCAGCGGTGCTGCCTCCTGTTCTGCTTCCTTCTGCAAATAAAGCTGTGCTCGCAAGCAGCCACGGCTTGATGGAGCCTAACTAGCACAATGTAAGGGAGGCTGGAAAGCACACCTGGGAGACATCCACCCAGGGAAGCCCCTCAGAGTAGGGACAACGAGGTCAGGTTACTAAAGGCCATGCACAGCTGAGTTTTGAATGTCTCTGTGGATGGAGATTTCACAGCCTCTTGGGGCCCCTATCCCAGTATTTGACCACCCTCATGATAACTGGCTCTAGTATGTCAATGTTTTTGCAGGATGGTGAGCCCCAAACTGGACACAGAGCTCCTAGCATAGTCTCACAACTGCTGAATATATTGAGAAGGAACGCCTCCTTTAACTGCTGGCTTCACTTGAGGTAGCACAGCCTGGTCTGCCATAGGCATTCTTCATCTGAAGGAGATAATGCTGAGACACGCTCACCTTCTCATCCACCAGGATGTTTTCTTCAGAGCTGCTTTTGAGTCAGCCTGTCGCAATGCATGGAGTTATTCCTTCCCAGATACAAGACTGCACTTGCCTCTGTTCAACTTCATGAGGCTTCTGCCAGCCCATCCTTCTGCCTGTCAGGGGCCCTGCAAGAAGCAGCCCTGGCTTTTAGTGTATCTACAGTTCTCTGAGCCGGCATAATTGCTGAGGGTGTATTCCATGACTTTGCCCACAGGCAAAGGGTCGTTGAATATTATTAGTCAGAAAGGTACAACTAGTAACATTCCACCAGCTGGAACTGAAACAAATAAACACAACTCATTTGAGCCTGACAGTTCTATTTTTCACCCACAGTACAGTTCTCATTAATTTGGCTTTAAGGCTATTATAACTGATTGTGTTAAAAGCCTGATGGAGTGTGATTTGCCTGTCTGTTTCTGATAACCTTCCTGTCCTTTGTCTACTTGGGCATGGCTTCCAGAGGATTTGCTCTGTAACCTTCCCATGAAGGGTACTAGCCATATTCATCTGACTGCCTTGTACCGTTGTGGATCTCCTTTCTTGAAGACAGGCATGATGGTTGCCTTTTTCTCATCTTAGGGAACTTTCCCAATTACTTTTTGAAGATAATAGAGTGTCTTCACATTGTCATCAGCCGGCTCCCTCAGCATCCTTTGATCCACCCCATCTAGTCTCATGAGCTTCTGCGTATCAAACTGGTTTCAGTGCTCTCTGTCTTACTCTACTACAGCTCATCCTTCGCTCCCACATACTCTGATGCTCGACTGAGGGACCTGGGACACTGGAGGCTATATCTTACCCATAAAAGCCATAACAAAGAGCCACTTAGTACCTCAGCCTTTCTATGTCCTTTGCCACTAGTTTTCCTGCCTCATGGATCAGGGACCAATTTTTTTTTTAATTTCTTCCCAGAGATCTTACTAATTTGTGGCTATATTTTGAATATTTGAATGTGTCTGTTAAACAGCTTCACAAATATCAGTTGTTTTAGCTACAGGGATATGACAGCATTTGCTGCTGGAAGAGGTGACACAACACAGTCACACCTGATGAAGGTAGATTCATTTGTCACGTGAAGGAAAGATACAAATTTCAGTTAAGGGTTTTAGAGGGAGGCAAATAACTATCCCTACTCATTTAGCACAAATGAACATCATGTACTTAGGTATGAATAGATGTGCAGTGTGCTGCTGCCTGGAAGAAGGCAAATGCATATGAAAGATGGGGAAAGAAGGATTTAATCAGTGGATGGATTTGGTTTTCCAATACATAATAATATAAATATTCATGTGCACTTAAATATACACATATACTTAAATATTCTGTTAGGGGCGGTATTCCTGTCCTTTAGCTGGGTAGCCTGGTAGTTCCCAAATGCAATTTTTCTAAACAAACCAATCACATATATTTCTTTATTCAAAGTCAAATAAGTAACTAGAGCTTTTGTCTCACACCTAGAAGTCATCTTATGTTTAAAAACAAATAGTATATGCCAGATATAGATACAGACAAAACAAATGAGATTAAAATACATTCAATTCACTCAAAAAAATTCAAACCAGGGAAACAGCAGTTCTCCCAGTGCTCATTGATCAAAAATATCTGAACTGTTCCTATTTCACTGTTAACATGTAGTGAAATAGAAAAGAGGAGGAAAGAGACATACCATGCCTAAGGAAGTGAGCTGACCTCAAGTGGAGGCATAAGATGAGATAAGACCTGTGGTGGGAAGTTCACTACTGGCTTCCCAGAGCCAAGGATGTCACCTTAAAATGATTACGATTTCAAATATCTTAGGGATTTTTGTGGAAACTAGCTCTTTTCACAGTTCTCTGACATTTACCTTTTCTTATGAAACAGCAAGAAATCAATAGTTATCTGTCCCAGAAGTCCCCCTGCAGGCCTGTTTTCCCTACTTGCCATCATTTCCACATCTTTCTCCTGTATACTTCACAGTCTGTCCAAAAGAGACACCAACTCTCTCATTTTGGTATTAGCGATGAAACTCACAAACTAATGCGTTGTAACATTCTGTTGCAGTAAGGCAAGAAGAGTTATGAAATGAATCACCTCTTTTTTTCAAAACTCTTAATGTTTAACTTGCAAGAAACAGCTTGGGGTTGTCAGGCTAAATACCCATATTAAAGAAATATGTATTTTCTTAATCACTAGCACTGAATAATATGATTAAAACCCTTCAGAGATAAAGCAGTCTTTTAAAAAATGTATGTAAATTACAACTCTGTGTAAACTTAGAGGCAGAGATATAGAAGCAAGTTGCCTTCCCTTAGATACTAGGTAATATAAAAAGGATAGTTATGAAGAGAAGCAAATCCAACTGCCCTTTAAGGACTAGCTTACAGTTTTTTGTAAAATTTTCATTGTTTCTGTTTGAAGCCAAAATAGATCTGCAGAATCCACAAACATTTATATATTTTACAACATTAAGTTAATGCATGGTATTATTATACCTGCAAAACAAAGACACAGTATATCTGAAGTGATGTAACTTCCTTCAGACTAGGAACCGCACTGTTTCAGTAATGCAGTACTTTCATCTGGGCCTGGCTGGCTTGGTATGCAAACGAGATGCACCAGATTTCCGAAGGAGCCATCCCAAGTTAGAGCTGAGTAGGCAGAAGCCGTACAAGGACTCACTCATCTTTTGAGAGTGCTGTATCTGATCTGGGGCAAGTGAATCTCAGTTAAGTGTGCATCTGCAGCACTACTATGAGTGCTTGAAGTTAATTTACTGATTAACAACACTGAAGACATCCAATCTTCTCATCAGTAGACTACTTAGTATAGATGTATTCTTTACATTTTAAAGGGGAAAAAAAGCCATTTAGTGTATAGAATTTGGAGAAGTAATGCTAAGATCATCAGAAGAAAAAAATAAGAGGTCAGTAACACCTTGGCATGAACTGGAAAAAAATGGGAGGGGAAGAAAGACTCTTATATCTTAATAGCACACCTGGCATTATGTCCAGATAAAAGTGAAGGAGGAAGAAAGTGTGTTAATCATTAACAATTAACAGAGACTGTACTGATCATCAGCACAAAAGAAGGTAAAGTTAAATAGGAGCTAGAATTTATAACACTTTACACATTAATATTCTAATTTGTACAAATACCTAGCTAAATGTTACAGTGCCTCTATCACATTTACCTACCCCATTTCAGAGATACAGAGAGTGTGGAGGGAAATCTGAGTTTAAAAGATGTGGCTAAGATACATCCAACAGTTCAGTCCATCTGCTATACAGAATGAGCAATGCCTCTTAATGATAGCTCTTTCCAGACAGTTAAAACAACACATTTGATAAATATATAAAAATAAAGGAAAATATGGAATACCATAGTGCAGTGAGTTGCACAAGTATGTTTGATGTTCTCTCCTCTTCACCATCTCAGAATGCAATTGACACACTGTACCAGAGGTTAAAGTCAGGGAGGGATACACCAAAATCCTGTTGAATCAATATATTGAATGGAATTCATCCAGTACAAAAAACCTGATTAAGTTTTTAAAGGATTAAATAAGAGAGTACAAATCTGTTGTCTGGAAAATGTTGTACAACACCTAGGAAGTAATAATTTCAAGTATGACTTAAGTTATGTCTACATAGGAACATAAACCACAAGCACATGATGCTTTAAACTACACATTCCTATGTGCCCCTGTATGTGCCACTGGTGCACTACTGTACTGGGCAGCTCACCTGGTGCAGGTTAGATGAAATACCCATTAAGGAGGGGAAACAAATGCATACACTGTCTGAACTAAATGTCTGTATGCTCTAAAACAAGAACACAGGAGAGAAAGGCTCCTTCATTCCCAAGTACTAATTCTGTACCAAAACTACTGTCATCTACATGCCAAGCAAAGTTTGTCTAAGGACTGCACAGCAAAAGTTCTTCAAGATCATAATGAATCTCCAGTCTCACCTGCCTTACTAGTCACCAAAACAACCAGTAAAGGGTGGTAACAAGGTACTTTGCAAAGCATGGTGTATTGCTCTTCTATTCAAATACGTATTACTCTCCTCTCCTTACACAGAATTTTCTATTCCATCACTTTGTTTGTTATGTTTGTTTGTTGAGAAATCATTGAAATAGTGAGTTACCATGTTTCAAAGATCCTGCAAAACACACGTACTTAAGGAAAGAAAAAAAAGAAAAGACTGAATATACCACAAAAACTCCCAGGTAAAAGACACTCTGGGCAAAATTATTTGCAGTATTCCAGAGTTCCTGAATGTCTGGTTTTTGGGGGATGCATGCACTCTGATATAGCATTACTGTTACAGCATCCTATTTATTATCAAACAAATAACTTTTGAACAGCTAATACAGATATTTTAGTCCAATCAAAACACAATTAGTACCTGCACTTTATCCCAGTGAATAGCCAGTGCATAGACACCTAAGTTATCCCAGCCATCTCAGAACCAAATTTGCTTGCTTAAACAAAACAAGGTCTGCCAACTGCCTCCAGCACAGCAATGCAGATATGCTCACAGTATGGACTACCACTGTATAGATTAGTCACTGTTAAAAATCTTATGTTTATTTGCATTCAGTGCTTCTAATACACAAATAGTGATTTGTATCCTAACCCAAAGAACAGGACAAAAAGGCCCTTGATCTCAAAGACTGTATCCTAAATCACCTGCAACATCAGCAATAAGTAGTTTTTGTCCTGTCGTTCTCCAGTTGCTTTCTCTAATTTGAGTTTATCCACCTGCAGCAGTTCAGTACAACTGATAGTGGTAGAGACATCATCACAAAGAGTTCAATCTTTATTTGCTTCTATGGTGGAACAGTCATTGCTGGGATTATTTTAATCTAAGACCAAAAGCAGTCAATTAGGAAGAAT
>NW_010186261.1:53773-66998 GCF_000695765.1 Mesitornis unicolor | reverse complement strand
AGGGAAAGATTTGAATCATCACTAGCATCAAATTATGATAGATCACATTAGAATAAAGTAACTGTTGAGTTTATTCAGTTGAGTTTGCATGACTCAAAGGTAACAGTGAGACTTTCAGGATTTTTCTCTTAGGATTGTTACTGGTAAAATAAGAGTGTTGAAAGTTTTAATTCCCCTAGCAGTTGTCTCTTTCATGCCCAGTACACATTAGATACTTAAACTGAAAACTTTGTAGCCTAAACAGAGGAAAGTCTCGTTAGTGAAGCATATATTTACATTATATGTTCAGGTCCTGCCTGTGTCAGAGACCACAGGCTTTCACTTTAAACACAATCTTTTTTTTTTTTTCTTTTAAATTAATTAATCCATGGAGGGAATAAGGGAGTGGATGTTAAGATTCATTTGGACTATCAAAAATAGTTCACTTCTATTACATGGATCTTAAAATAGGATTTTCAAAATGAAATTTTCCTTACTGTAAGTATCATATATAACTGAATATAAGTATCATATGTATCTGAATATAAGTATCATATGTAACTAAATATTGCTCAAGGCCACCGTTTCCAAGGACAAGAGATTAAAGTTAAGCACCTGAGTCTTAGGAGCTCGCATGTAGAATGATAAACAGGGATGCAGAGTACACAGTCCCAGTGGGTACTGCCTGATGCTTTCCATGCACTGAGTGATGCATTGTAGACCATTCTAAATACACATTAACTAGGTTTTCTGGCATGAGCTACCAATGTGGTAGAATTAAAAATGAAAAAAAGGGGCTATCTTTGTTCTATAAAGTCCTTCTTATAATATGTTCTGGATACTGCTCACTTCATGTAAAATACACAACAGTCTTTATCCCAGAAAGTATATCTATTCTACACTAAGAAAGCTTGCACTTCTCTTCAGGTGTGTACTTAGAGGCTTTATACTCTTGACACAAGAAATAGCTCCTAGATCACAAAGGAACATACAAAACCAGAGCTACATCCCAAATGACTTGACTTTCATCCACTCAAATATAATCTTGAAGAAGTTAAACCAGAACTTCATAATTTATAAGAATGAAGACAAGATTATCATGACTGTGACAAGAAAAAAAATAAACTTAGTATGGAATATTTGAGGTGAACTGTGGCAACATGCAAAACATTATGGGATGTTTAAGGAAAGGATCAACAGCAGGGAAAGGGAATGATCAAGGTTGAAGGGGAACAAAAACATAGGAATACAAAAGGGAGGGGCAATAAAAATGTGGTTATTTGCATATAAACAGGCTGCCAGTCAGTATTTTTGTCTGGCGAATCTCTGTGCCTCATCACCACAATCTGAGGTATCATCTTACCACACCATATTCCTAACAATTTTCCTTTGTGAATGCACTATTGTGTGCAAGAGAATTGCTAACATCAAGCTGGGCTTACTGTCAAATAAAACGGAAAGTCTCAAGTTTAGATACTGGACTGTCTATAGATCTGGACCAGCTATGGGAAACTTGTGTGTCAGGGTATGTGTTTGTGGGATGTGCTAGACATCTTTAAACCCTATTATATGGCAAGTAAGAACAGGATCAAGCCCTTTCTTTGCATTTATATGAACACTGGTTGTATGTATGCAGCACATAAGGAGGTACTATCTTTCTGTCTGTGTTTATCTGTTGACCATATTTGTACTAAGGGAATAATTGCACGTATGTGTGTGTGTGTTCTGATGACACATGCTTGGACTTTCTACTGAGTGGACTTCAAACAGGGAACCACAGCAGCTTTAGTTCTAGTGGACTGGAAGGAAAACACCCTTGGGTCCTGAAGTATACTTCTCTTAACATTTTTTTCTCTCTGTAAATAAGCATTCAGATTACCGGAGTCCTTAGCGTTTTTCCACTAAACAATTAGATTCTAGGGTAGGATTTAAGTAAATTAGGATGCCTGCATTTAAGTACCTGCATGCAGACTCTACATGTGAGCGAAGTGTTCAGACTCCTATTGCAACTGGAGGAGAGCCAGTCCATAAAAAAAAAAAAAGGGGGCGTCAGGTGAACAACAGATGGGTAAACATGTTTCTATAAACATATTATGTGCTACTTAGACTTCAGCTGCCAATGCAGAGAGATAAAGTTCTTTTATAAGATACAAAGTTTATTTTACAAATTCTCAGTCATATCATCCAGCTCTACCATAAGGCATATTAAATGGCATTATTTACTTCTCTGTGGGCACATGACTCAAGGGAGTAGTGTATACCTCAGAAAGTTAACCAGCTTAGTGTAAGCTTCCATTAACTGAATGAGAAGCCATACAGCCAGCTTGCTTAAAATTTAGATGTTCCCAAACCTTCCCTGAATTTCTGTTTAAGTGTCTTCTTGAAATGTAAGGTTTATAAGCTTTTCTTAAAAGTTCTCTTTTTCCTTACAGCACAAGCCCCTTGCAAATACCACCTGCAGTTAAGATCAACACCACATTCTATGCATCATGGAAAAGTCTTTGTGACAGCTTGAGGCATGGAGGGAAAGGACCACATGAAGTGTTTGAAATACTACTGAAAAGTGATCAAGCCACTCATGAGCCAGGTGGCAGAAGCATATTTTTACAGATTTGTTGGAACATTTGCAAAATCACAGAATGACAGACTGGCTGAGGGTGGAAGGGATCTCTGGACCTCCCTAATTTGAGTTAAAAAAAAAATAAATTGGTGTTTCACAATAATATAACACCGAAGTCACAAGCATGCCTATCATATAGTTCAGCTACATGGTTTCCCAAAGCAGTAAAAACAACAAAAAAAACCCCAGTCACTTTAGGGATTAGTGTATAGAACAGCAGCAAACACACTATGAATAAATATATCCAGCTCATTTCTTTTACCAGCCTGTTATGTAAATAAAAGTATTTAGATAAAAACATAACTAACACATAAAACACACTATAAACTAATCTAGTTTAAAATAAAGCTTACCCATTTGGGCTTAACTATTGCGTCCATTGATTTTATCCTCTGAGATCAGCTCTCACCAGCTGAAACACGATTTCCCCTTTAACAGAGCTCACTCATATAGCACAGAGATGCTTAGAGTTGTAGCAGGTTTGGTGAAGTTTCTTAACAGTTCCCAAACTCTTTTAAACTAATTCAGACGAAGAAGTTCTGAGGATATGAAGGCAGACGAATATATAATTTGTGCTAAAACAAGCAAATATTCCCTCCCACGCAAGATCCTCTCCCCCCTTTCATCTCATCCCTCCTCCTCCCTTGCCCTGGAGTATCTACAAGTCATCATTCCATCTATCTGTAATTCCCTTAGCACCCATACTGATTAACAAAAATACAAGTAAAAATAATCAGCGATAACTCAGAAGCCACAGAAAGAAGAGAATTAAAGAGTAGCAGAGCACTCCTCCAGGTTCTGGTGGGAGAGGTGGGGTATGACCTTACTGAGTTGTCAGCCTTCCCCGTTACCACAACAT
Source organism: Mesitornis unicolor (assembly GCF_000695765.1). Classification (NCBI taxonomy): domain Eukaryota; kingdom Metazoa; phylum Chordata; class Aves; order Mesitornithiformes; family Mesitornithidae; genus Mesitornis; species Mesitornis unicolor. The sequence goes on along the minus strand of NW_010186261.1, from coordinate 63,540 downwards.
CTTTGATAGTCCTATGACTGTAGAGAAGACTAAAACATTTTATCATAAAAATAATTAATTTATGCAAAGATTTAGAGAAAATATGCACCTACAAGGTCTCTGCTAAATAAATGGATGTTCTCTCCTTTCCTTCACATTCTTCCTGTTGACCTAAAAAAGTGACTTTTAAATCTAAGGTTCTTCTTTATAAAATATGATCTAGATACTTTTTAGGCCTTCCAGTAGGATATTTTCTGAGTTTGCCTGCAGCAAAAACATAATGTTAGAACAGCCTTATATATTTAAACATTTTCCTCTGTGTTAAAGAGGTAACTCCCAGTTTCATTTACATACCAAGATTCATAGACAAACTCTGGTACAGCCATGTTTGCTATTAACTTCGCACTTCTGACCTAACAATTCACAAAATAAAATTAGACTAAGGAAATCTTCAATATAGCCAAAATTTCACATTCTGAAAGATATCTCCTTCCAGAAACAACTCCAGAGCAGCAAATCAAAACTTTTAAGAGACCGAACTTTAACAACTGCCACTAGTCTCAGGTTTGAGCTTACAGCTGTTTCTGTACCTTCTTAGGTTTCAATGCTCCTGATTCAGTGCTTCCCTAAGGACTAGATACATTTTTAAATTTTATTTTATTTTTTCAAATCCCTTCCCAGCTAAGTCTGCCCCTATTTCCTCAGCAGAATCTCCTGACTCACTCACTTGCCTTTGGTAAAGCTATGGATGTGCTGAATTATTCAGCTGACAGAAATGTTTTCTCTGCTACCATGGGGATCACACAAATACAGGAAGACTACCACCTTGCCTTATTTGTTACATTTTTGCACTAAACAGCCTAGGACATCAAAAAGCAATAACTAAAAATCAGTATTCTTAACCAAAGCACTATAGCCATAAACATAAAGTTTCCTGTGTACACAACTTTAAAATAAGTGTTTCAAAGGCCAGTTCAGTTCCGAACTCCTGCTCTTGTCACACAGCTTCTATTGATTTCTATTTAAGACCTCTCATATTATATTTGAATTTGAGAAAATTTTCTGTAAATTAGTTGTAAGTTGTCTAAGGCTTGGTCTTTTTAATAAATTTTAAACACAACTGAATTTTTAGTACAAATTTACCAATCAACACAATAAATGGCAAACGAAATACTTCTTGATCGGATGCTTTCATGATCCTAGAAATTTCTCTTCAGCAATGAGGCTCACAATGCTTCCCAAAAGATCAAAATACCTTGCTTGAGAGTATTTTTAAGAACATTTTTCCTAAGTACATGAAACTTCAGCAATCCAAAACAGTAGCGTTTAGCAATATGACTAATTGGATAACACCGTTCTATGTATGCTTTCAGAGAATATTACACAACAGTTAAGAGTGCAATAGTTGGGTTAAAATAGTTACTGTTCTTCAGTTCTTGTTCCCACCCTTGTTTGACCAGATAATTGTACCTTCCTTCTCTTTTTACTTTCTCAAGAAAAAAATCTGAAAGACAATTTTTTGCTGTTCATGAATACCTCCAAGAAACATCACTCTCTTCATAGGATAAAGTTATGGTTTAACTGTTTGTGTGTAGCTAGTATTTATGATGCTCTAAAACCCTCATAGAACTGCTGATCCCACTGTTAGAGAATAAAGCTAGAAAAAGGTAATCCACACAAGAAATAGAAATTTTAGCACAACCATAAAAATTTAGTAAACGTTTTGAAAATAATAATAAAGTAATGTAGCTGATAATATCTCATTTTGTGACAAGCAATAAAGCCATAAAAGTGGTGTTTAATTATAACTTATTATCTACTATTAACCTATTTTATAAAATAATTAATTATAATGAGAGATTATGTTATATAAAACTACAATGCCTTTTAACGTATTACATGCTGCTATGAAGATATGAAGTATTTCTGTTGTTTATTTGTTTTCTAGCATGTGATTTTTATATACTTGAACAGATTTTTTTATATTTTTCGAGGAATAAGTGACTCCTAATAACACACTAATTTTTACCTCTTTGCTTGATCTTTCTCACCATCATTTAAGCAAAGTTGGGATCAAGAGTACTAGAACTTAGAAATTCCACAAAGGAAAATTAAAACAAAAGGTGAGTAGGATGCTACTAGTAACAGTTCAGCTCCTGACATTCTGCTGCTATTTTATTTTGTTAAATTACATATGGTACTTACATTCACAGTTCAATATGGAAAAGGTGTTCAATAGGAAAAATTCTAACAAGTGAAAGAATGCTTACCTTAAACTACAGCTTTCCTTGCAATCTTTATTTTTTTGTCTTCGTATCCAGTGGCTCCAGGTTGTAGTAGAACGAGAATTGCTTGCGTCCCTGTGAATGTCCAGAGCAAAGAGGTTAGGCTGTGATATATTGGTCTCTCTAATCTCTTCATATCCTCCCTGGCGCAACTGAGTATTCTGTGTATCTCTTAATACTGAGCACAGATTGTAAAATCAGTGATTCCAACTCAACGTAGCAGGAAAATAAATTGATTCCACATAATGTTTTATAACATAACCATCTTATATAAGGTTTAACCTATTCAAGATATATTTTACAGAGGAAACCATTATTTTCAGGGCAGGAATATACCAGTGTTACACCTTTGATTGTGTCCTTGACTATTTTATTATGTAATGTTTCAAACAATCCTTTTTAATTTCAAAAACTATCAGTAATATACTTAATGCAGTTACAGGCAGTGTGTGAACAGAAAAGATTTAGGACATGGCTGGCCCTGATCCAAACCCTTGTTGCCACGTGCCCTACTCTCACACACACAAACCCAGCTCTGGGCAGCTGCCAGCACATACACACCTCTCCTGTCTGAGCTGCTGTCTAACGCTCTCTTACAACTGATAACCACCGTTACCATGTTATTACGGTGAAAGGTGGGATTTCTCATTTAGTTAGTAATGTATTCATGTGGATGGTTTTTATCAGTATGATAAATATAAAAAAAGTTTTAGCAGCTCTACAACTAGCAAAATATGTTTGTTTTCTTCACACTAACTTTCCCAATTTATTTGCCAACATCTGCAAACTGCTGAATTCATTGTAGGGGGAAAGCTTTTTAATATTCAGAGTCTAATATTTTTTACCCACCTATGTTTTTTTCCCCTCAATTCTCAGTTAGTAGAATTGAAAAGAACAAACTCAAACCGTAGCTGGAATGAGCTGACCTAGCATGATTGCTTCCCATAGACCAAAGCAGATTACATCACATGAGGATTATAGACTAAGACTGTGCTGATTGTGCGAATGACTACGAGGAGTTCAGATTTTTTTTTCCTTTACTGCAACTTAAGCATTTGAATGGGCTTTTTCAGTGTGTTTTCTCATGTATAGTTTGGTCTGTGCATTTGTTAAGTCACATCTCAAGTGGAATGAAATTTAGCATGACAGTTGTTTTTTTTGTTTCTACCAACTGCCCTCATACAAATCCATAATAGGTATCACACATTCTAGATGGGTCTTAAAAAGCTCCTATAGACAGAAAACAGATAGTGCTGGAATGGCAGTCCCCAGGCTGAGTTTCAAATGAGATGAATTCTGTTACCACTGTGACACAAAACTGTCTGCATGACCAGTACCTAATCCTTTGGAGACAGATATCCTATTGCTGAAATACCTTTAAAGTCTGACCTGCTTTAGATTATGTTCATATATACCCACATATATTTGCACATATAGAAAACAAAAACTTGCACTACACAAATATGTAAGAAAATTAGCCAGCAATATATATAAAAAGCATTTAAATACTGTGAAGATCCCTATAAAAAGTTGTAGTATTTTCTCTGATCACATAGTCACATGATTGAAGCTTTTCTTAGACTACTACAATGTAAAGATACTTACTTTTGTTTTGCTTTAACTCTCATAGAGACCTTCCAATGTATTCCACAGCCACATGCAAAATAAATAATGCTAAAAATTATGTACGTTGGGCAAGGTAGATGTCCTTGCTCTCTGCAAGTGACAGCTCTTCCAAATCTTTCACACAGCATTCATAAGGAATGTCATCAGCAGTTGAGTAACAGGTCGAATAAAGTTTCTGATAGCCCATCATTATACAAGCCAGATAATTGATTAGTTGTCTTCATCAACTGAAGCTATCAAGTTTGGATTGGAAAGATTAAATTTTAGGTGACATGTTTTCACCCCAACAGTCTGGCCAGTTTCTAAAGTTTATGTTGAAACTAGTAACTTCAAATTGGTTTTCAGGATCTGCTGGTTTCCAGTCTTTGGAGTTTGTTGAAGTATTTTATGCATTTTCCTGGACTCAGGTCCAGATCAATGCTACAGTTCCATGCAAGAGAAACAGCTGCCACCTTGACACGTTCAGATTCGTTGTGCTTAGCTATCACATCTGTCACACTTTGCAGACGCAAAGCAATTTTCTTCAAGTCTGTATCTTCACTGCAATGGCTGTAACAAGCCACTAAGACAAGAGGGGGGAAGAGGGAGGAAACAAAAACAAACTTTGAAATCAAGATTCATTTTCTCTCTTAATCTCAGAAATTTTGTTTAAAAATTTTACTTTGCATGTGCTTCTATCGTATATGGACAGTAAAAATGTGCCATTCAGAAACCGTGTTAAATTTGTAAATACAACATATACAGTATCTTCAAAGTCCTGAACACTTTGTGTTAGCAGAAGTGGATCAGAATCTCCATACATTATGTAACTTCTGTCCATGAAATTTAACTTCAAAATTAACACATCTGTCCATTAAAATGTAACAGAGATCAAGCCTAAACAGAAAATGCTGAATTATCTTACTATCACATTTATTGTGACATTTGAGTAAATCACATTAATAACTGTTTTATCACTGTGCTCTTTCCAGATTACTTCCATCAATTCTGAAAGGTCAATTTCTTCCCCAGCACCTTATTGACTTTTATTTTCCTTTTTTTTGTAAAGGAATTCCTTAATTTCCTTTTAACACCATACATACTTGCACTGTCTGTGCCCAGGTGTTGGCAGAGAGGGCTGCAGTGCGGTGTCTGTGAGGAGAGGCTGGAGATGCCCTGACCCAGACACATCCAGTCCAAATCAGTTCCAGTGGACTCACCAGGGCACAGCTGAGCCCCTCAGCCATGGTGGCAGTGCCTCTGGGAAAACAACATTAAGAAAGGGCAAAATACTGCATTGCAGTGAGGAGTGAAGAAAAAAGTGTATGAAACAGCCCTGTGACACCAAGGTCAGAGAAGGAAGAAGGGAAGGAGATGCTCCAGGCACCAGAGCAGATAGGTACTCACCCTGCAGCCTGTGGAGAGGTCCTCACCAGATCAGATATCCACACTGCAGCCCATGGAGGACACAACTCTGGAGGAGGTGAATCTTCCCCGAAGGAACTGTGGCCTGTAAGAAGGACCTACACCAGGGCATTCTGCTGACAGGAACTGCAGCTGATGGAGCCATATCTGGTCCCACACTGGAGCAAGCTTTTCCTGAAGAGCATCAGCCTGTAGATAGGACCCATGCTGCATCACTCAGGGCAGGGAGAGGTGGCAGAGTCAGAATGAAGGAATGGAGTTTGGGGAAAAAGGGTGAGGGTTCGTGTTTTCATTTTTGTCTTTGTTTCTTACTATCCAAATCAATTTTAATTTGCAATAAATGAAATTAATTGAGTCTGTATTGACTCTGATGGTAATTGGCAAGTAATATTTCTATCTTTATCTTGACACATAAGATTTTTTTATTTTCTCCCATATCATCTTGAGGAGGGGGAAGAGAGCGGCTGGATGGGTGTCTGGCATCCATCGACAACACTTCTCTGATGCCTATTTGTTAGTTACAGGATAAAAAACTTAATGGAACCAGTCAGTTTTCATACATTTTTTGTGGTATACCACTTGTCACCTAACAAAAATGATATTGTTTTGAATTAATTTATTGCATGTTTTGTTCAGATAAATGATAGCACTAACACTCAAACTTACTTCTGAAGTTCAGTATTTCACTACTTGTTACAGCACTTTAGGATATAGTTCAGTCTTAATTTGACAATTAATGTTTATTTAGAAACTTATTATGGAAGCCAAACTGTAAGCAGCCAAGGTAAGACTTGCATTTGAAGTACTTGTATTAAAAATAGTCCCTTATGTTCACACAATTAATTTGGCCAGTTGGACTAATAGAAAGATATTTTGCACTGCTTACCATTAACTTGTGGGATACACAATAGATACTACTGAATGAAATGCTTCCTGGCCCTGATGTCTATTGGCACAGCAGGACTCATGTCCACACATATAAACGCTTTTCTACTCCGAAACTGGGTAGCCATCCCATACTGCTTTCCGTGAGCAGACTGTGGCTGTGAGGCTAGGGTGTTACGAGACTGTTTTGTAATTATACATATAATAGCTTCCAGCTGTGATATCTATGATGAAAGCAAACAGGGAGAACTTTCAAGTATTTGGCATCTGAATAAAAATAATATAAATAATAAATGAATAAAATTTCTGTTACTGGTAGAAATACAAGGAGTTTTGTGTATGTAGATGTTGTTCCACGTAATCTTCAGTGTTTGTCCTAATCTTCCAGCAAAGTAATCTGTCTCGATACAGATGGAGAGAGAGTACAAGGTTAGAGGCAACTACTACATTTCTGCCTGCACATTTTGAAAACATCCTTTCCAATCCAAGATAACTGTTGCCTCACCTCCATGAGGAACAGCAATTACTTTGCTCATTCTTTGCACTTCAGCTAAAGAATATCTCAGTAGCCAACTTCATTTTCAACTCCTCATGTGACATTTTCTCATTCTTGCATGCTAGCGTGATCTTGTGTCTTGTGAGGAAGTGGTTTTTCAGAACAAGTAAGGAGTCACATAGCAGAAACAGCCTATTAGAATCAGCTTTAAAGTTTTAACGTTGGCGGTGATAAAACTTTTGGATTACTTCTGCAGAAAACTGCATAAAACAGATATAAAGGCTGTTTTGCATGCTTCCGAGTAACAGAGTTACTCATAAAACTTAGAGTTACTGCATAAAACAAAATAAATACCTCTTCCCACTAATGAGTATAATATCTCCTGAGCAATGTACCTGTCCCATGATGTTCCAAATAGTTTATTTAAAAAAAAAAAGTAAAAATATTTTTTAAAAAAACAATATTCATTGATAATCTCTTCCAAAGATATCCCAGTTAAGAATGTAGCTGTAACATTTAAAGTATGGTATCTCCTTGCTAACTTATGAAGTGATAAAGCTGGTTGAAGTGTTTCAGAATTTTGATGATCTGAACACGTGAAATAAAATTTCACACCTCAACCGCTTTAATATTTTTAAGTGTTGTATATTTTTAATCTAAATACCAATTTTCATTTTTATTCTTTGTTCAGCAAGACTTAATGGCAAATGTCCATTGAAGCGAGAAAGCATGGTGAATGAAATTATTGTCCTATTGAAGTTAGTCTTTTTTGTCATTTACTTGTGTGCATCCAGGATTTTTTCCATCACCTCCTCAAATTCATTTATTTTTCCTTCTTCTTATTTAGGGTAGGAAGTATGTTGTTTACATAAGCATAGTATACAAGTGATTAGTCTAAAAAAACTTTGGAAACAAAAAAAGAAGTCATAGTTTATACTTTTCTAATTTGTTATTTCTGTATCTCAAGCATCCGGTCAGCCTATAGATATGACTTTGGTATATAATTCAGAATAGTAAAGAGATTAATATTTATTTTTAGAAATCCATCTGTACTTTTATTCTTGTAGTATGTCTCAATACTTGAACTTAAAAATCAGAAAAATGCCAACTGACATCACTGCATATTCGAATGGTATACTTACTTGCATCCTCTGTATCACCAAACTGTTCCTAATTAACTGTAAAAATAGAAAATAAAGACGCTACATGTACTAGTAAAATAAGGCTGATTAAACACATTCGTATCTCAAGCACTGAACCTCTTAACAGTTAATTGGATTGACATCTGCCCAAAAGAGATGCACCAGCAGGTGGCTTTTGAATTCGATAGAAGTGCACAACTGCAAGTCATTGATCAGTGGCAAGATCCCACTGACTCTTTAGTCCTGGATCAAGAATTACACCACAGGAACACGATCGTGACGTGTGAGCCCTGGTATACAGCCCAGCGTCTATGGACTTTCCCCAAGCGCTCAGTTTGTGGACGGAGTTATAATTTATACAGTGATAAAACATCAGTTAATTCTGGTACAGAAGAAAGAAGTATTTTGTTCCTCAGAGACACACAGGGATCTGTTCAGTAGCCTTTTAGCCTCATCTCTAAAGGGAATCACACAATTTTCAGGAACCAGTTACAACGTAAATTCTACCGTAGAATACACATTGATGCCAATGGGACTGCACCAGAAGAAATGAAGCACGAATTGTGAAGTACATTTATGCTCAGCCAAAATCCTATTTCCTCGCCTCAAGCTTGCAGGTGGAACTTTGCTTTTTATATCTATTATAAATCATGTTTCTTTCCATTGCCTGCAAGCTTGCTAGACATTTCCAGAGGCACAAACAGAATCAAACAACAGCTTATGCTGTTAGTACAAATTCCTTTCTCCAAACATTTTAACTCTTTGTTAACCAACTCTTACAAATATGTCCCCTTCTCTCTTCCCAAATGTAAGAATGTATTTATAATTTATTGTAATATAGCTTTGAGAGTTTTCCTGTAATGGAAAAACATTTCTGTAAATACACTTTATGTACTTGCTCCTTTTACTTTAAGCAAGTTCTTTTGCCACTAGCTGTCAAATTCACTTATCCCTTCTGTAAAACTATACGATGGATTAATCTCAGTCAGGATTGGCTCCATTTCTTGCCTGTCTCTCCCACTTCTACTGTATCAGAAGCAAGAAATAAAAGGTTTTGTTTGCTCCAAACTGGGGTAAAATATACTGAATATTCCTAGACATGATTCAGAGATCAATCTAGCAAGTTCTGGACAAAATATATCACTTTTTCCAGCTATGGAGATACAATGTTCCCAACCTCAGCACTGCTAATTTTCTTTTAGTTATAAATGACACAAAAATTAATTACATCTCTAGGGCTGTGTGGTCATCTGCAAGAACAGTATGTTCAGTTCCTTAACGGCAATGAAAGAACTTAAATAATGACAAATTAAAAAAAAAAAAAGATAAAAAAAAAGAAAGGGGAAAAAAAGAAAGGGAAAAAAAGGGTTTCTTAGAGCTCTACCTTTAAGAAAAGAGCATAGGTTTGATTTGGTCTGAGAGGTTCCCTGTGTTCAGATTTTTTTGTTTGTTGTTAAGTCCCCTTTTATAAACATTTTGCCATAGTTTTAACCTTTCATTCAACTGAACTGTAATTACTGGAAATACTGCTTATAGTTATATGCCTTTCTAAACAGATATCTAAAGTACTCCTGTTTTTATAAGAACATCAATCTACCACAAAATGAACAGTTACAGTGTAAAAGAGAGAAAATGAAGCCTGCAAGGAGCATCAGGAGGGAAAAAAACATATTTTAAAAGCAGATTTAACCTGTCTATTCCAGACTCTGTTTAAAGGTCATAAGAATTTATCTTCTATAATCTACTGATGGAAGTGCAAAATGCAGACAAAAGGAAAATTTCATAAAGAACAGGACTTTTTTTTTTAATCTTAATAAAGAGGGGGGTTTGGTAGCTACTTTCTAGCTGTAATTAATTATTTACCTTGTCCTTCACAGTGCAGGAAAAACAACCCCTTGCAATTTTCATTATCTAAAGAAATTACTGAGCTGACACAGTTACCTTGTGCCA
>NW_010186261.1:49943-53742 GCF_000695765.1 Mesitornis unicolor | reverse complement strand
TTCCCTAAGGAAGCCAATATTGCCATGCTTTGTCCCCTGAGCTGTGTTTATAGCAGAGCACAGAAATGCAAACTGCAGAGGTCATGACAGCTGCCTCAGGTAGAAAGTTCATGCAGAAGTTTTCACTTAAACTATTTCTTTATGTAAGTTTACAGAGTTAAGGTATCACATGCAGTAAATACACAGTTATGCTAAGTTTCTTGACAAAACTATCTATCATATCTATCTGTTAGTGTTCATAGAAAACTCCATAAGCATACAGGTGTCAACTTCAGTAGAAAAAAACAGTTTTAGTGTTTCAGATAAAGTAATTTTACACCATGCAGACAGCCTGAAAAATTAATATAATCTAAAAAAAAAAATCTCATGTAGCAGTTGCTCAGTAAGTCATATATACACTACAATTTCTGTATTTCTGCAGGATTCTACCTTTCTAATTGAAGGGCTGAATTGCCTGTATTCTGCTGATAAAATTCATCTGAATAATGTTCTTATTATTCAATAAATTACTTAATACAGCAGTGAGTTCAGCTGGCCTTTCATTTGTTGGTTAGCCAATTGCTGGTTGATACCAGGTCAGGCAGTGTTCCGGGCAGCTGGTACTGAGAAATACCTGGAATTAAACCCACAGCACATTCAAAGAAGGAAGAAAGGTTTTTTCTGTTGAAATTCCCCCTTAATTAACACTTTTCTGTTTTACCATCCATGTTGTTGTCCAGTATTTTGTCATCCTCTGTAGCTTATTTCAGTAATCTAGTTCAGGTATGCATCATTTGAACAGACTTAGCTTACATGCAAGCTCACATTTATGTGTCTTTAAACCTTTATGGTATGGTTTTATGATGATTACATACAGAAAATATCCATTGTAATGTTTTTATTCTTCACAAAGCCATTCCATATTCAACAACATCCGATACTGTTTTTATTCTTGAGGAGTTGATTAAAAGAGGATTTGAAATGCTTTAGATAATAAAAGGAAAACAAAAAAAAGCAGGTCTTCAGAAAGAGATGCAATGTTTATTTTGACATTCTGTGCAGAGAAAGTGATGTGGTATGCAAAAAGTAGAAATCAAAAATAGCAAATTTTGTGATTCTGATTTAAATGGCTTGGCTTCAGATTGAAAGCCCTGCCTTTGCATTTTGGGCTGCAATATGCCTTTCAAGGCTAGTTTGCATATATGTGATATTACAGAATAAAAGATTGCAGTGGTAATGATTTAATGCTGCTAGTATGAAGCAGTCAGATGTTCATAAATGACCGGAGCTAAGCTAAAGTTAATGCTAAAGCCTAAGGACCACGGAATTTAAATGTTGAGAAACATTTTGGGGTTTCACCCCTTGCTTGTCTTTTTCTTTTTGAATCAAGCACACAGGAGAGGATAGTTAAAGTATATTGAATGAGAAAACCGAGGGAGAATTTCCTTCAGATGTGGTCAGCTGGCTACTTTTAAAGGAAAATTAGTAGTTATTTCTTTTATCTGTAAGTTACCAGAGGTCTTATCTTCAACAGGCTATGAGCGCCTGCATATGTCAATAACCAGGAATTACATTTCCTAAGACACAGGAAGTTAGATGCCTAAGTATGACTGGTTTCAGCCCACTAATCAGGCTAGCCCCTAGAGAGTATGAAAAAAAAAAATCAAACCCAAAACCAACGGGAAATGTATCAAAGACTTTTCTTTAAACCTAGGATTTAGGAAAGAAGATGACTACCAGCATCAAGCACACAGAAGAATGTTCTGATTGTCTCATATTAGGTTCCCAACTTGAGACCTTTCCTGCAGGTCATTAGTTTCTACCTCTCAGTTATAAATAAAACCCTACAGGCATTCCATTTTACATGTCTCCCACAAGTTTCAAAGTCAGGAGGAAAGAAAGCAAGGTTACATTCTAAGTTTTCCTTTAATCTATCAAAGTATTTTACTATTCCAGTACGTTTTTGCACCGTTAAATGTTTGTATTGAAAAAATGGGGTTTATCATGATATACTGACGTAAAAGCAAGTGCGAAAGAATGAAATTACCAGCCTAAGTTAACCTAAACTTTCCACTTATAAGATACTGCATTTTCATTTTCTATAAAACTTGGGTGCACCTTACCTATCTGGGTATCAGTTCAGCATCTGAGATAGTGGCACACTGGTGAAAATTGGATAAGGTTGAGATACTCAGTTTTGTGGAGAATTGGAAAGCAAGAAATATGAAAAAGCACGTTGAAGAGCAGAACAAGAAGCTTGGAGAGGGTTTTCAGGTAGATCTTTTCTAGAACTGGTCTTAAGGTTAATCTTTTTAACACGCTTTCTGATGTCCTTGGCATAAAGTGGAGGAGTGGGTTAATGAGTTTCTCTGATTAAAAAGAAGAGGAGTCGTCATTTGTACGGAAAAGAATTGGAAATTCTCTTCCATATAGGAAAAATTGCATGACCTTGAGGACGGTAATGATAGAACTGAAGTGAAATTCAATAGCTTATGAACTTAAGGCTAAACAACAGGAATAGATCCACAATCCAGAGGGTGATTCTGAAATAGCAGGGGAAAAGAACATGGGTAGATAAATCTGTTACAGGATGACTAGAAGCCACTGATGCGAGAATGTTCTGAAAAACAGCAAAGGCAATCTAAAAATGTTTCAGGCTTTATATTTTCAGGAAAGAAAGAGAATTTTTAATGTCACTATAAAAGACCTTAAGGTCTTACTCTCCTCTGCAATACTGTTTATATCAAGTATTGCCATTCTGATTCAAAAGAATTTAACTTGAAATAAAACAGATAAGAAATTCAACGAGGAGTACTATAAACCTGTCTTAGGAGTGGGTATTAAAGGAGCTCAGGCCTTTTTACACTAGAAAAGTGAAGGCTGAGAAAAGGATATGGTTGCATTCTCTAAATACATCAGAAAAAAAAAATGATACAGAAGGTGAGAAACTACAGGACAATGTCAAGATAGGAACAAATTAATATATTGTTCATTAATAAATATAGCTTGGAAATTAGAAGACTTTCTAGCCAGAGACCAGTGAATTAATGGAATATAAATTGAAGTGAATTAATGGAAATAGTGGGAGGGAAAAAACCAATCTAGGCATTAAAATTTACAACAAACAACAACAACAAAAAACTAAGCAACCCTCCTCCCCTTGATCATTTTAATGAAAAGGATTGTGTGATACGGTTGCCCATGATAGGAAAGTGCTGGATTTGAACACTTAGAATATCCTTTTCAATAAATTCCAGTCTAGAGGCTACTTTGACCTTGAGCTGATAATACTTCTCCTCTTTTCAAAATATTTGGTATTTTGGATCCTTAAAAGAAAAACTGACAACGTCAAGACATTTACTCAAAAGAATCCTAAGAACAACACACAGAAATCTACTAATAAAAACAGAGTGCTACCCTCCTCAGGGAAGGTAAGAGATGACAAAATTGTTGGACATTATTAACCTTGGCTGGCCACCAAGTGCTCACCAAGCTGCTGTATCACCCCCTTTCCTCAACTCAACAGGGGGAGAAGAAAAAATTATCACAAAAGGCTTGTATGTTGAGATAAGGACAGGGAGTTCACTCAGCAAAACCAGGACACTCTTATGGGCAAAACAGACTCAACTCGGGAAAATCAGTTTAATTCCTTGCCGATTAACACTACAGTAAGATAATAAGAACAAATCATAAAACACCTTCCCCCCACCACTCCCAGGGCTCAACTTCACCCCCGAATTCTCTAGCTCCTCTGTCCTGTGTGGCACAGGGGGACAGGGAATGGGAATTACAGTCAGTTCATCATGCATTGCCTCTGCAG
>NW_010186261.1:27682-49931 GCF_000695765.1 Mesitornis unicolor | reverse complement strand
TTTCCCTGCTCCAGCATGGGGTCCCTCCCACAGGAGACAGTTTTTCATCAGCTTTGCAACATGGATCCTTCACATGAAGTTCTTCATGAACTGCTCCAGCATAGAAATCCTTCAGGAATGGACTGCTCCATCTGGGGTCCTCTGCAGGGTCACAGGTCCTGCCAGCAGACCTGCACCAGTATGCACTCCTCTCCATGGGGCCACAGTTCTTACCAGAAGGCTGCTCCAGTACAGGCTCTCCATAATTCACAGTCTCCTTCAGATGACATCCACCTGCTCCAGCATGGAGTCCTCCATAGGCTGCAGGTGGATATCTGCTTCACTATGGACCTCCCTGGGGGTCAGGGTGACAGTCTGCATCATCATGGTCTGCACCTTGCAGGGGAATCTCTGCTCCAGCACCTGGATGACCTTCTCCCTGTCCTTCACTGACCTTGGTGTCTGCAGAGTTGCTTCTCTCATATATTCTCACTCCTCTTTTCTGGCTGCTGTTGCACAGCAGTTTTTACCCTTTCTTAAATATGTTATCACAGAGATGTTACCACCATCACTGACTGGCTTGGCCTTGGCCAGCAGCAGGTCCGTCTTGGAGCCAGCTAGAACTGATTGTGTTGGACATGGGGGAAGCTTCTAGCATCCTCTCACAAAGGCCACCCCTGTAGGCCCCTCACTACCAAAACCATGCCAAATAAACGCAATACAGACATATTTACAAATTCAGATGCTGGGATCTAATTCTTTTGAAACATAAACATGCACTTTGTTTTGACACTGATATACAGCAATTAAAGACAGATACATTGCAAAGGAAATACGCATAACATGAATTTCTGCTTGAACAGGAACAACTGTTTATGTTGTGGCATTCAAAGTAGATATTCCACACATTAAATGACATGAAGACTGATAAGTCATCTTCAGAGAGAAAGTCCCCATTGGAGTACACCAGATACATACTCAAGAGGACATCAAATAGCAAGATATGCAGCACGTTCAAATCTAGGAGGTGTATTTCATCATCTCTGACAAACAGTAAATTTTCCATTAATAATTAAACTGACATTTTAGTTTTCAGAATTAGCTTTTAAGTTAATCTTCTCTGAGACATATCCATGTATCTCTGTTGTAATTTGCCTCATTTAATTGATGCTTTTAATCTAAAAAGTTTATGTTTTAAAACACAATCCCCTAAAACACATACTAGGAATGAATTATTGGCTGGACAGCAAAATTGTTCTGAGGACTGTAAATCAGCAAAGCATTTAAGATACTGGGCACTGATATTTATTTTAATATAAAGTAACTGAAACTTACCTGTGATTATACATTTAAGCCCTCTAATAAGTGATTTGTTTTCAGAAGTCTTGCATATGCAGGTGCTGCAAATGACTACTAAGGGAACCAGCACTTCGATAAAAAAAAACCTGTCAGATATTTACTCAAATAGAGTATACTCAGATATACTCAAATAGAATTGGAGCTAACCCTAATCAAAACCAACTGTAAAAACCTTTCACTGTTTGTTCAGTCTTACTTAGCTTAGATACTGAATCATAGGAGAGTGATTTTCATCATGTTTTTTGTGTCTTGTTCAAATTAAGTGGGATAAAATTCACAAACCGAGACTCTGTTTAAAATGAAATTTTTGAAATATTGTATCATTAAAACCAGCTCAAAATACTACTTTACAGAATCACTGTCTGATAAGGTTGGAAGGGACGTCTGGTATTAACTAGTCCAATTCCCCTGCTCACACAGGGTTAACTAGAGCTGGTTGCCCAAGACCATGTCAGCTTTTGAATATTTCCAAGGTAGAAGACTCCAAACCCTCTCTGGGCAACCTGTGGCAGTGCTTGGTCACTTTCACAGTTAAAAAGTGCTTCATGATGTTCAGACGGAGCCTCCTGTGTTTCAGTTTGTGACCGTTGCTTCTTGTCCTGTCACTGGGCACCAGTGAAAGAGCCTGGCTACATCTTCTTTGTACCCTCTCTTCAGGTATTTGTATAAATTGATAAGATCCCCCTGAACCTTCTCTTCTCTAGGCTGAACAATTCCAGGTTGCTCAGACTTTCCTCATAGAGGAAATGATCTTAACCATCTTTTCACTAGACTTTCTCCAGTATGTCCATGTGTCTCTTGTACTGGGTAGCCCAGAACTGGACACAATACTCTAGCTGTGGCCTCACTAGCAGTGAAAAAAGGGGAAGGATCACCTTCCTCCACTTGCTGGCAACACTCCTAATGCAGCCCAGGACACCATTAGTGTTCTTTGCTGCAAGGGCACATACTGGCTAATATTCAACCTGGTGTCCTCCCAGGTCTATTTTCTGCAAAGTTGCTTTCCAGCTGATATGCCTCCAGCATGCACTAGTGTCTAAGGTGGTTGTTTCTCCCTAGGTGTAGAACTTTGCACTTTTCCTTGTTGAACTGCACGATTGATTCCACTAATGTGCCTCAGTTGTGTGTTAGATAGATTATACGAGATCAATTAAGGGTAAAGGTATGGCTGTGTCTCTCTGATAAGAATAAGAGAGAGACTCCAATTTCAGTAATAGAATAAAGAATAGGATACTTACATTACCAGCTTAGAAATGAAGAGAGTACCAAAATCAAATATTATACTAATAAACAGAGAAAGACTGTAGAGATTAGAAAGCCCTTTCAGAGGCAGAGGACAAGGTAGATGAATCTTATTCCCCACTATGCTAGGCTGAATTTGTAACTTCAATTCAGCAATGAGAATTTCTTTTTCCCATTCTTTGAGCATTCTTAGCACTTTATAATTAAGATGAATGCTTACTGGATCAGCTACCATACTGTGAATTTAAAAAAATCTAAAAAATCTGCCTCATCTACCTAAACTGTGCTACCCCTGTATGATATTAAATAATACACATTTTCTTCTTCACAAAGATATAGGAGCGTTCATGAGTAGCCCCTCCTTCCGCTGACCAGCCTGGCAGATCTATATAGTTTTCACTTTTAAACACATCCTAGATATTTCCATCTTCTCTTAAATGGGAAGCTATAAGGGGATGCTGAAGTACAAAATGTCTTAGTAGGTGTTAAATGAAGATTTTACACAGAGGATACGGCTTGAAGAAAGCAAGACAGAAAAAAGGAAGAGAATCCTTTGTGCAAAGATTACTGAATATTATAATAAAATAAAACACACTTTTTTTGAATAAAAGTGTATGTAGAACAATTGAATTAAATTATAACACTGTGCAAAGTAAAACATTGAATATCTTTCTGAAAAGGGGTCAGCTACATAAATGGAAATCTGAATGTACTTGCAGAAAGATTTTGACAGATAAATTTTAGAAACCAAATTGAATAAAATGAACGAACATTCTGTATTTATCTATACTGTCAATGCTACACACTCAAAAAATCACCAGCCAGGCACATGAAGAGACCGTTTTTTTTAAAAAAATCTCATTCATTTTAAGATATCTTATAGGTTGGATTATTTTGATTTCCCATCTGATTTGAATGTGTAGGAATGATGACCTTGGGATTTTCTCCACAACCTGAAGGGCAAAGGACAAGATAAAATCTCAAGTATTGATAGCATTATGAATCTCTTTACATGCTATATTTTATGTACAATTTTAGTTCCCATGAACAAGCTTAGAATTTGGTCCAACAAATTTCTTCCAAGACATCGAGCTTCAAATGAAACACTGGAAACCATGAGACTCATGATAAAATAATAACAGAGGACATGACAACACTAATTAAAATTACTAATTAAAAATATCTTGACCTATTTTTGTGCACCATAGTGGTATTATAGTGTCTAAAGGTTCTACTTAAGTCTTGTAAAGAATTTACAGATATTTTTTATTAACATCATGTGAAAACAATTTTTTCAAACAAAATGGAAAAGATTTTAGGAAAACCAGATGTTATGAGGGTGATCTGGCAGATGGATTATACACAGCTTTTGTCATTTTCAAGTGGGACTGGGAGAAAAAGTGCAAGGCTTCTTCCTGGAAAACTGCAATATACAAAAAGGATGTGAGAAACTTGTGCTGAAAAAAAAGCAGGCTTTTTTACTATGGTTATGACATCCTATCTTCCATTTATTTTCCTGAATAACCTAGCTCATTAAAGGTTCTGAACTTCTTTTCCACCATGCCCTACTCTTTTCTGGAAATAACATTCAGTGTGCAACAAGCCTAGAATCAAATTTGAATATTTTTTTTCTAGGAAGATGAAAGCTCTATTGTCAGATGAACATTTTTATGTTTCTTTGTGAAGATTTCAATTTATTAACTAGATAAGACTGCAGTGGAGATAATTTATGTACCGAATAACATAATATTTGGAAACAAGATAGAGCTAATATTGTAAAAAATTAAGTAAGTAAAGTTTTAGTCTGTGGAAGTCAAATGGCCTTTTCTTGCTAATTGTGATGGCAATTGAATTTTTTTTGAAAATGATTGATTGTTCAGAAGAACCACTATGTACACTAGTCCCAAAGAAACTGATTTAGACACAGATCACTGGTCTGTATTTGACAAATGAAGGAAATTACTATAAACACAAGAGGTATTTTTCAACTATCCCGGAGAGGACTCTATAGAGCCTGCTGCTCTACACTGAAATTGTAACCAGTAATTTATTACTCTGAAAAGCAAATGTGCTTTTTCCTCAAGTCATAGGTTATCCTTTCACTATCTGTTCCTTGCCAGAGCCACTCATAAATATAGAAGCAGGCTTCATGCACTATGGATATCAGGCATCAGTCTGTCTTCTGCAGATGAATGGGATGTACACAACACCTGAGATTTTAGAACTGCTTGAATTTAGGCACTAAGATGATTTATTTGTGTACATCCCCTTGTTTAGAATTTTTTTTCTTGTGGAGAAGTAAGAAGAACATAAAAGTGTGTTACTACCTAAATCCACTTTAAATACCAGTCAAGCTTAAGAAGAAATGTGACATGTTATTTTAGCAAAGTTGTATCATCTTCTTTATTACAAAGCTGGGCAGGGTGTTACAGAAGAAAAGTATGAAAGAAGAAAATACATCTTGTCATTTAATCCTAGTATCCAGCATCTTGGTTGAGATGCCATTTAAGATTTCTTGAAGTTTATATCAGCTGTAGAAGCCAGGATAATTACGTAGGTTCACTTTACCCCTACACAGTGACTTACAAAAACAAACTTGAAGTTTCAAGGTTAGAGGGCCAACTACCTCCTTTCATAAGACTGCCTAAAAGAAGGTTATGCTACATCTCTTTTCCAAATCAATAGTCTTCCCTTTCTTCCCCACATTTTCACACTTAATTTGAAGTGGTATTGCCCTGCAACACAAATGCAGACACTTCTATTCCCTTTGCCTTGATCTCTGAGTTTACAAACATAATTTGTTCAGTACTCAGCATATCCTCCTAGATTAAATGGTTTTCCTGCTGGTCCTGACCTTATAAAGGCAGCTGCTGCATTTCAAATATCTATTGTTGAAAATAAGTCACTCTACCTTCCTTTTTATCAAATTTACAATCTCTGGTGAGATTGCATAGAGACTGCACTAAATATGTTAATGATAACAGAGTTTGTTAGTCTTCTGAACTACTTCAGACACAAATATCTGCTAAATTTAAGTGAAATGAACCTTAGTAAAGTATCAGATGCTCCTCCTACTACTTCAACACACATTCTATATTTTCAAGATGCAGTGGGAGGGAAAAGTCAGAAGACATAGAAAGTTAAGAATGGCATAAAAAACTTAACTGTAGTTCCTTTATCCATTACTGTATAGCTGTGAGGGACTTTATTTAGAAGAGACTGCCAGTCAGATGAAAAAAGCAAAAGAAATGAGAAACAGTAAGAAGACAAAAAGGCTACAAAACAAAACTGATGTGAAGAGTTTAAATAAGGGGGAAATCCAAGATAGAAGTAAACCAAATGTGACAGGAACTGCTCAATCAGAGCTGCAGAAAGTTTTCAGAATAGTGAAATAGCTTTTATTGAGGTTTGGGCTTCAACTATAGTGGTTTGATGCTTGTTTTTTGTTGGGCTGTGTTTTGGTTTGGTTTGGGTTTTTTTTCCTAGAAGCAACATATAGCGGTGACATGAAGGGGAGGAGAAAGTACCATTCATCACCTGATTCCTATAATTCTGTGAACTTTATAAGTGGTATTTCCCTATTTCCCATGTTATCTATTATGTGACTTCATACATAATCTTTTTTAAAAATTTAAATTAGATATTTATAATATGAAAAATGTATCAATACACAGTATTGCAAAACTTAAGAGTAAAGTAATTTGTGCTAAGTATGACTGTGTACTCATTAATTTTACTATGCTTCCATAATATTAGAAAATTAATTAGCAACCTGTCCCTTGAAAACACTGAGTCAATGCTGCTAGGAAGTATCAACCTTTGAGAAAATGAGAGCATATTTGTAGTTACGTAGTGATAATTTAGAACATCTACCAATGAAGCCTCTCAAAGGCTTTACAAGCACTACTAAATTTAGAATCTCCAAAGCCTTCCAGACTACAGAAATATAATTGTACCTGGTTTTAAAACACATTAAAACAAAGAAATTAATTGGCATACCAAAATCCTGAAGAAGCCTCCAGCTGGCATGGGGAAACTAAGGTCTCTTTCTCTCCTCTTCTTTGTCTTGACTCTTGACTGTCCTAAGAGTATGCAATTCCCATACTCACATCTCTTATCTGCCTGAATAAATTAAATAGTTTCCAATTACTAAGAAAAAATTATCTAAGAATTTTCTAAATTGCCCATCAGTAAAATATGAGAACTTCCCAGAAAATGAGACTTGCATAACTTAAAAGCCAAATGAGCTATAAAGTCTTCAGATCTTCTTCCTACTATGATTATAAATAGCTGTGTCTTGATTTCAGAATTTATTTTCGGAAGTTTCAATCTATGTGACAAAACAGACGTTAGATTCATAGGAGCACAAAGAAAAAATGCTAGCATGGCTAATAATCTTAATCTCACTTGTCCTCACAAATATGGACAATCGCCATAGCTGTTCCCCTTAAAAATAGCTTTAATGATGGTGAACGATTATGTCTGATAGCTTATATTTAATGCTTCAGCTGATGGCTTAACATGGAAAACCATGTTCTTAAAAGTTCACTCAACTTTGAAACTATTGGAACCAGTTCGGTTGCATGGGCAATTAAGGATTCTTTGGCAACTGGTTCAGGAATCATGAAAATTAATAAAATGGTAGATGAAAAGCAAATATTATCTTATATAAGTTATGACCAGTTCTAATTAGGATTAAGATGCTCTTGCAAACTCGCTGCATTTTAGATTTAGGTATCATAGCTTTTGAGAATGCTAGTGTATTTTAGTGGCAGTTTTTGTATTCATACTTTGTAACATGATCAGCCTAAATGCACTTACTTAGCAATTCTTGAGAATGATACACTTTCATATTATGTTTAAAATACTTTAAACAATTTTATATTGAAGAAATAGACTTTTACTTGGACCAGCTACTCCTGCTTTTCTGCAATTATGTAGATATTCATATGAAGATGTATTGATTCATACCTGTGAATCCTTAATTAGCTAGATTTTATAAATAAGCCAAGATCATATTGGAACTACAAAATCTTAAATTTGTTATGGGGTGTCAAAGGCCTGACTGGGTATTTTTTTAGTGATGGCAGCATGTGTATGGTACAATTATTTATTTTTTTTCCAACTCATGTTTAATCAGAAATGTTTGCTTGCTGATAGCTTTCCACTGGAGGAGATTAACAGTTGGAACTCAATTATTCAGAAGTCTTCAGGTCCCTAAGGACTTGAACCTGAATGCAGATATAAAGATTTCTTGATATAAATCTTCCAGTTCTGGTTAGGAAGAGGTCAGGAAGGCTTTCTAAAAACACATCAAGTTTTCTACATGGAAACAGGAAGATTTACATACCCAGACATACTCACAAGAGTTTAACACACAAATAATACATCGTACTTTCTTTTAAAGGAGAAGAAATCCTTGACTGCACAAAGAAAGGAATCATGGCTGTATGTTTTAATCCATGTTAGTAGAACCAATTAATTAATTCAGATACTACAGACAATGTTTCCCAAACATTTGATACCCAAGGCACAGGATTTTCTATGTCAAAGTTGATGGCATGTGACAGATCTCCTTGAGCACTCCTGAGTCTGTCCAATACAGCAATGACCAGCTGCTGGACCTGTCATGCATGATATTCCACTCCCCGGGGTCCCTCACTCTTGCCAGGCTATTTAGACTGGTTGCAGGGCAGAATGCACTGGCCATCACACTACACCTGTTGGAAATTTTTACCGTAAGGCATGAGAAAAATAAATAGGAAAACATATTTAAAAACACTTCAACTTTCTATTTTATTCACAAATTCAGAGAGAAATCCTGGCCACACTAAAAATAAAAAGTTCATATCTTTTGTTCTCCATTGTCTACAATCTTCGTTAGACCTATTGCACAAGTTGAAGTCCAGAGATGACAAGCAAGAAAAGCATCCACGTGAAAAAGAAGAGAGAAACCACAGTGTGTGAAAACACAGTGTGAAGTCCAAGAAGTATTGTTGCTTATCTTCTCCTCCTCTTCCTCCATTGGAAGGAGCCCTTGGAATCTCATTTCTGCACCTGATACTGTTTTGGTGCTTTCCCGTGTCAGAAACTGGAACAAGTCATTCTCCGTCCCAGCCAGTTCCCTAAATACTAAGCAAAATATTTAGTCTCTGTCTGAATAATATTTTCTAAATGAATATTGAATTCTTACCTGAACACTGATATGGTTCAAAAAAAGGAGTAGACTGAACCTACCTGAGTGCTGGTTATCACCTGTGGTTAAGGGAGTCTTTGAAAAGAGATGTGGATTTGTGTTCCTCTGAACAGAACTAAGAACCATATCCTATCATCTACTTCCTCACCAAGTTCTCTAGCCAGCAGACTTTTTTGCATCATCATCTGTTCCTCAAAGGAGATTCTCAAATCTTCCAATTCCAAGGAAGCCTAATTTCTCAAAAAATTACTCAGATGTGCCCTAAGAAGCCATTTCAGATCAAGCTGCTTGGAAAAGAGATGTCTATCTCTGGATCCTGATCAGACTGAGATATGAGCTGTGCATAGATTTGACCAACACTGTAAAGAGTGAAGAATAGTTTATATTTAGAGAAACAAATGTAGGTGCTAAGGAACATGAAAATGTCAGGTGTCTGTAAGAACTGGAGCTACTCTGAGACATGGTAACAATTGAGGAAAGAGCTTGGAGTTCATCAAGTTGGGCTTTGACACCTAAACTACACAAATACCACTTCACTTATTTTGATCCTATTTGACACCTTTTAGTTAAAAGAATTTAACAAATTTTGTTTATGGTTTTACTAGTTAAGCTTATTCCCTGAAGTTTTAAATACAACTTATCAAATGGACACTGTATTTGCAAATGGGCACAAACTGAAACATGGGAGTTTCCATCTGAACACTTTTCTACTGTGAGGGTGACTGAGCACTGGCACAGGTTGCCCAGAAAGGTTTTGGAGCCTCCCACCTTGGAAATATTCAGAAGCCACCTGGACATGGTGCTGGGCAACTGGCTTTAAAGTGGCCCTGCTTGAGCAGGAGGGTTGGACTGGATGACCTTCAGAGGATTTTTCCAATCTCAATCTTTCTATGATTCTGTGGCTCACTTATCACACAGCTGCTGTGATATAATACCACAGAACAATGTATCTGTACACCAAGATTTCAAAATCTTATGAAAGAGGTCAACTAAAATACTCATCTACTAGAAATCAAGTCTTACTGATAGTGGAATAATTTCCATGTATATTCTTCTGCTATAATTTTTGGAAAAAAGAAATGGAGAAAAAGTCTTTATTATGGTTTCTGTACTGGAAGGGATTGTAGTTTCTATGAAATACAGGGAAACAGATGCCAAGGTACTATGAATTACTTTTAAAGGACAGTGTGCCAAGCCACTGACAGCCAGTTTCTCCAGGAGAAGAATGCTGTGGGAAATGGTGTCAAAGGCTTTACTAAAGTCCAGATAGAAAACATTAACAGCCTTTGCCTCATCCAATAAGCAGGTCACCTTGTCATTGAAGGAGATCAAGTTAGTCATGCACATTATCTGCTGTTGCCCTTTGAAATATAGTAATAATTGCTGCTAAGAAACAGGGGGTGGGAGAAGAGAAATTTACAGTCCATGGGCCAAATAGTGTTAAAAATAGATCATGAGGAAATTCTAAGAGGGTAACCAGGGCTTTCCTGGTATCTCCAAATGCAATATCAGTATAGCGTCATAACCTTATCTGGAAACCCATATTCCATTGTGGACCACAGTCTAATAGGAACTCACCAGCAGAAACAAGGGCAAAACTGAAGTCACAGCTGCCATTATGGACTCTTAATAGACAACAGAATTCACAGAATGTTATTCCAAGATGATCAAAACACGTTACTACAGGAACCTAAAGGTATTGCACATCTCAAGTGATCAGGATTTGCAGAGCACAGAATCATTGTTGCTAATGCACAATGATACCCTTTTTAAAGGGGTCAAATTCTTCTCCTCTCCACAACTGTAGTGGTTTGCTGATGCCATCTGACTTGTTATATTAAATGTTTTAAGTTGCTCTCTTTTGTATTGCTCTGATGAAGTTAAATCGTAGTGCTTTAATTCTCTTGGTGCTTGTGAAAATATTACCTGAAGTATAATTTTCATTCACAGATACGCCTGCTATCACAGTGCAATACTGTCACCATGCAAGAGGCCTCTCACTCATGGTATGCAGAATTAAATTGCTGAAGAAAACAATGGGTGCTTTAGTGAGGAAAGTAAGATTCTCTTCTTCTGTGTAAATGCTATAGATGATTTGCTGACTGCAGCCACCACAGTAAATGACTGTGTGCAAGGATTGTAATGATGGTGATTGAGAACATTTTCAATACAGCTCCAAGATTAATGTGGCATTCATAGAAGCAGAATTCCTGTATCTCTAACAAATATAATGACTGAGTTACTAAATATACTGAAGAACTGTGTATGCAGGGTAAGGGAAAGAATAGAGCTAAGAGAAATATGCAGCATGCCAAAAACGATCAAGACTTTTAGTTGCCCGGGAACATCCCTGGAAAACCGATATGAAAACTTTGTATTATATTCATTATCTGAGGGTTTGTCGGAGAGTGAGTGACTTGCATTCACTTCAGCAGAAAATCAAATGGCAGTTTTCAATGACAGCCAGTCTTTTAGGATAGCTGATTAAATAGAAAATAAGGAGAAAAAGTAGCCAATCATTTTAATAACTCTTTCCTTATTTTGCTGTTTATGTAGCAATAAAGCTGAAGAAACAATGCCAAGGGCCAGTCCTTTCCCAAGTCATCCTGCAACCTATTTCTTACCCCTACAAAGCAGACCTTGCATACTGCTGTAATGAGGGTAACAAGGTAAGCCCCAGGACCACAGTTTAAGCTTTAAGAAGGTCTGTTCATCGTCAGTATGTATTTGTACAGTGCCCTAATGAGCAATGTTAAACAGAACAACCACTTCCAGAGTTAAGATACAGGTGAATGAGTCAAAAGCTGTCTTAGCCTGCAGAGACGTATCCCATCCATTTTCAAGGAGCATTAGCTGTTAATAATTTCTTGTGCAAAAGTGCAAGCTACCTTAGGGCTGACTGTAACAATAAAAATAAATTATGACAGAGAATGGAAATAATGTAAAAAGGAATATAGAGATGGATAGATAAGAAAGGGTGATAGATCACTGGAACAGGTGGCCCAGAGAGGTGGTGGAGGCCCCATCCCTGGAGATATTCAAGGTCAGGCTTGATGGGGCTCTGAGCAACCTGATCTGGTTACTGTCCCTGCTCACTGCAGGGGAGTTGGACTGGATGAGCTTTAAAGGTTCCTTCCACCCAATACATTCTATGATTCTATGATTCTATGATTCTATGATTCTATGAAATGGAAGACATAATGAGAAAAAAAAAGACCAAAATAATAAAAACAATAATAAACCAACAAAAAAAGCCACAGAAACACATACACATATACATTAAAAAAAAAATAGGCAATGAAAAAAACCCAGATTTCTCAACTGGGTGCTCTAGGATGATAAGGAATTTACCAGGAACTTATCAATGTGATAATTACAATTTTTTAATGAATGACATAAAAATAAAAATTAGAAACACAAAAAAAATCCTTAATCCCATCTCCTTGCTATAACAAGGACACCTGTTCTGCACTGAGCTAAATATAGACTGCTAAGGCATGTACTTTGGCCCATGAATCCATTAGAAACTGAGGTTGGTACTGCTGACCTGTTCAGAGAACACAGGGTAAGGTTTCAGGCTTTTGAAGTGATCACAACACAAATACATAATAATATGGTAATACAGACACATTAAGTTCACTTGCAAATTCTGGGTTAGGATGAGCATTAAAGAAATAAAACCACAACAACCCCAATTCTTGGCCTCCCTTCCAAACAATACTATTGAAAAAAACAAGTCCTTTTATTGTGTCTGGACCTGGGATCCCTTCTATCTGTGATACAAACTGAATAGAAAAAGGGAATACTTAATAGCAGTAAAAAAAGAGAATTTAATCTTAGCTATATTTTAAAACTCCTGTTCAGCTTTAAGATCAGACTTCAGATATTAAACACTGGTTTGCTGCTCTGCAAAATCCTCTGGAATTTAAAGGAGTTTTGTTTTGGGACAGAAAGCCTTCAAAATCCAACCTAATTTTTAGACTTGAAGTATAATATAAAGCAATTGTGAGAACACTTGTTTCTGTATAATTTAAACCAAGAATATAGCTTTTTTATATTATTCTAATGTAAATACATTGCACTATATGAAGATGATGACAGACATGAGGAAACTGAATGGAGAATTTTTTGCCGTCTCATTCTGGTTCAGATAATTACTTTGGCAATGAGTTTGCTTCACTGCTTCTTGTCAAGTCACTGACAAAGTGACTCTGACCATAAACTTGTGGCAGTAGTTAGTTAAATTATACTAAACATATTGATTTATGCTTCTGTCTGAAATCCTTGGAACCTTCTGAACCTGATTTAGAAAGCTCAGCTATACAGAATATGTTTGTTGCCAAAGAAAGTCAAATGTGCTTGCGTGGGCATCTAAGTGGAGTACAAAATTAAAGAGATAGTGTTTTGGTCTTTTAAAACCAATATAATTTATGGAGAAGTTTCTCTTGAGTTAGAGTCTACTTATAAGCTGATTTCTAAATACTATGGATACTACCAGTCTTGTGGCATATGAGTTATTTTACAACTTTCACACCCATTCCTCTTTCCAAATGACAACTAATTGTGGTTTTGATCAAGCTGTAGGAAACAAACAAATAACAGATTTTCATAGTTCCAACAAACACTTTGTCTTTATAGCTGAAAAATCCTCCAACAAACAATACATTAACACCATTTTCTTAAGAAAGTTTTCCTTAAAGGCATCTTATTTAAATTTCCCTGAGTAATCGACTATTACAGAATCATTGTTTTGATGCAGACAGTGGAAGCAAATTGCTCTGATTTGTAAGCTGCCTGCTCAACTATTGTTGATTCTGCATACCAAGGCACTGCGATCAACGATGGCTCTTAACAGAAAAAGGCCTTTGTGAAAAAACATTTCCAGCAGGAAAAATTAATATCTTGTTAAGCTCTCAGACATTTCACCATTTGGTAATGAGTCACTGAAGCATCTGGCATGAATTTAGGCACCTTTGAATCATTTATACACTGATAATGTTGATACACACTTCTTTGTTTATGGAAAAGAAGGTGTGAATACATTCATTGCTGCCTAAGATGAGGAAGAGGGAATAGGACTATCAGAAGTAAATTAAAAAAAATAAAATTAAAAATCCAACCCGTAAGCAACAGGCAAAATGAATGCAAATGATACGTTCGTTTTTGAGAACACGGCATCTGATACCTTTGCCAAGGTGATGATTCATCATTTTTCAAAAAAGATGAAGTTGAGGCAGACAACAGATGCCTGAAGGAATTACTAAAGTGAGGCATTTTCACCTAATCGTTAGTTTCCAAACTACATTGTTTTGACAACAATAGCTTAGAGGCAAAGTTGAATGCATTGTTTGTGCTTAGCATATCTAAAGCATAGGGAAAGCAATCTCATTACAAAAAACTATCCTGATTTAAGGAGGAAGTTTTCAGTTGAATTTTCACAAGTTAAAAGTAACATAAGCATTTATGAAGACATGGTTATCAGAATTGCTGGCACTGCAACATGTTGCCTACAACTCCCTCCACTTTCACAAGACCTCTCACCCCTTCTCCAAAACAAGTAAACCACAATTTTTTTTTTTTTCAATTTCTGCAATTTTACAAATTGCAAATCACAACAATTATTATCTGTTTTCCTATGATTTTAGGTGTTGAATCTTTTTTTTGCTAACCAGAAAAACACTGAATGATCAAAGTATTTTAATCACCTGGTAAATAATTAAATAGGAATAGTGGGTAGAATCTGGCACATATCAGACCAAGGCAATCGTAGAGTAGAAGAGCAGTAGGCCTTGCAGATGGGGAGAAGCCATAGGTGTTCTATCTTGTAAACTAGATAGATAGTCATGCCTACAGAACAGTTACCTGTAATTCATTGGCCAATAACGAAAAACATACCAAGTTATACTGCATAGAGAACTGTCTGGAGATAAAGGAAAAATCTTGTTAGCTTTTGTTGTTTTCTTAAATTTCAACATTAATCTGGAGGAGGATATGACTACACTGGAGGACAATATTGAAGTCTAAGTTTATTATATTGAAAACTTGGAGAAATGGTTTGACATCTATGGAATTCTGTACGTTAAAAAAAATAAAGTGTTTACTTTATTTGAGGCATATCCAATTAATTAAACACAGAGTGAAGAGTGACCAGGAAGGCAGCAGACCCAGATTTGAGGTTATAATGAACGACAGGTTATATGTATCAAGAACAATGTCTTGTTAGGTCAAATGTTACACTGCCAGAGTATTCCTCCCACTTTGCAAATTATTCATTTTTCCTTGAACAGAAGACCTTCCAAGTGGACACTGTACCTTCTGCTCAGTAGAGTTCAGAGGAGAGCAACATAAGATCAGAAGTCCAAGAAATAATACATTAGAAAGTGGGAGTAAATCTTGAAAAAAAGAGAGAGACTGAAAAGGAACAGAACAATTTTCACTTAAATAAAAAGGTTTTAAAGAAAGGGATAATGTCCTGTCCATCTGCTATGGCTAAGTCTTAACTATCAGACTTCATACTTTCATTAAAACTATCCCCTTAAACACAGTATATAAAGAAAATACAAAAAAATATTCAAAGCTGTCAGTTTTTAGGGCGGGGTTGGCCACTAAATCCTGGACAGACGCTCTCTATTAACCCCTCTCCCCTCCCCAGAAGGGAAGAGAGAATAAGGGAGAGAGACTTTACGGGTTAGAAAATAAAAATAACAGATTTAATAAAACAATAATACTAATACTACAGGATAATAATGTAAATAGGAAAATAATGAAATACATACAGATATGTAAAAATATATACAAAACCAGTATAAAATTCTCCCCCCACCCTCTCTCCAATGATGAATACATCACCAGAGGCTCTGCAGAGCAGGGCACTGGAAAACTCCCAGGCCGCACTCAGCAGCAGGTGGGAGCAGGATGCAGGAACACATGGATCAGGATCAGAGGCAGACGAACCAGCAGGGTTCTGCTCAGTCTTTGGTCATTGCAGCATCAAGACGGACAGAAGGCTCCAAGATGGAAGGATCGAGACCCGTGTGATCCCTCAACTTTATACTGAATATGATGTATGTGGGATGGAATACCTAGTTGGTCAGTTTTGGGTCTGCTTCCCCCCGTTGACGCAGACATGGCACCCATGTGTGGCAGATGCACCCACCCTACTAAAGACCTGAGAAAGACCCAATACAAACAGTGCTAAAGTTTCTGGCCCTGGAGGTGCGAGGCCTGCCTCCCCCCTCACAGCTCATGTCTGGTCCACATAGTGGGGGTCAAAGGTGGGAAAGTTGGGGTCCTCAGCCAATAGGGGGGTACACGACCATGTATTGACCACAGATCAGATTCGACCAGGGTATAAATGGGGCCCCGCCGGAGGACTCATTTGAGTCGGTCCTCCTTGGAGCAGCAGTCAGGGACTCTCCCCTTGTGTTGGGACACCACTTAAGGTAACTTCTCGAGATTGAGAGCCCTCCCTTTTTGGTGAGTGAGTGAGTGCACATTTTGGATCGTTTGGCCAAAAACTTAAGTATTCTTGACTCAGCTGTGTCTGGTAATATTTCCAACCAGCATATCGAACCTGTATTTGTTGAATGTCAGTGGGACGTTGTTTTGGTGAATGAAGTTTTGTCTGCTTAATTTAAGTTAAGTTGCAGATTAAAAGCTTGTTTGAGTTCATTATTTGTGTGCATGTAGCCATTTTGGTGTGATTCTGTGACACCATAGTGAGACAATTGGCCTTGAGATTATAAATTGTAGCAGCACATACTGGAAAAACATGCTGCTAGTTTCAGCAAGTTCAGCCACTTAGAAGAAACTGAGATGAAAAGTAAAATCACTAAATAGAAAATTAGTTCTATTTAGCTCAAACCAGGACATTAGCAATGTCAAAATATTAACATTGCAAAATCTTGTCAGATATGAGGTTTTGAAATGGTTGAAGCAACCAGTCAATTAACAGAAGTCAAATTGACCCAACATGTAATCTGCCTATCACTAGGAAAATACATTATTCTGTTAATAGAATGTATTAATGAAACAAGTTTTCTCCAAATCAAACATAGATTCTCAAATTCACAAGGCTGTATTTTCATTCTTTTTACTTTCTTCCTTTTGGCACTACAGCACATCTCTAGAAGAGAAAAAGCAGTAAGGTAGCAGTGACTCTTAGTCTGGTTTCTACTATTTTTGTCTGTTGCTCCAAGGGAATCAGCACTGCTCAGAATGTGAATCTGTTGAACAAAATAAGTCATATATCAAATATTTTACTGTAGAAATACAGAAGTATTTTGTTTGCTAGCTTTATATTTTGACATGAAAAATACATGTCCTGTTTAAAAATGAAAGAAAAATTAATACCACTAGAAGTTTCTTGTTGGAATAGAACTCACTAGCTGGGAAACATTAGCCCATGAGTGTTTCTCTGCTATGCCTGGTGTCCCAGAAGGATCCTAAGTGAATGGTTGTGGTTAGCAGCAAATTCTTCAGAAGGGAATAAATATTTTAGTGAAAGAAAGACAAAAGATGATACAATATGCCGGATAAATTTGGCACTAGCATTACTGAGTGAACTACAGGCCAGTTCTGTGACTCCAAGTTCCTATGGGACATCTCAACTCAGGAACAACTTCAAAGGTCATACATAAATCATACATATTATCATACAAAGGTCATACTTAAATCATACATATTTTAGTTGCTTAAATTACAAATTATGCTAACAAAATCAACATAACAAGCCAGTTACTTTTTAGATTAAGCAGACTCAAAGAATTAAACTGGGATGAGTAAATCAATTTTAGGAGAGGCTTTTACAGTATTGAAGGAAAATAGCACCTCATTAGTCAAAGCTACCTTCTATAAAAGGACTGGGAATATGCAACTCTGTGCATTCCTTTTTCACATTAAAAAATAGTGTCCAGTCTCTCCCTCTTCCCTTCGTGTTTAGGAGGGAAGATTGTTCTCTGTTAGTGCTGCAGGAGAAACAATGTAAGTTCTGGCAACTGCTGTATCTGTAGTCAAACTGTGAAAAACACAAGATAATTGTACTCAAGAGCTTGCATTATTGCTGGTATTGGCAATTTTGATCAGTTGGCAAGTAGCCATGGAGAACACAATCTATCAAAAGCCTACGCTGCCCCTAAGGTTTTCATAGCTGACATATTAGGTTTTCTGTGAGGGTTTTTTTTTGCTAGCGGTAAAGGGCTATAGAGATAGCCCTATAAGAAGCTACTAGAAGCTCCCTCAGTTCTAAAATGTTGGACCCATCCCTGACCAGGAACAAGCCAATTAGCACCCCTGTGAATTAATGCATTTAAGGTAGGTGCAGCATATAACCTGCCCTCTCTTACCCTAGTGTGGACCAGTATGGTCCCAGGTGCAGGTGGTGTGGCCCCAGCCCTGGCCCTCCTCTGCCTGGCAGGGTTTGGCTAGGCCAGCCTGGCTCCAGCTTAAGCTCAAGCCCTGCTGCAGCTCTAGCCCAAAAGAGAGAGCCAAGAACTCATCAGAACCATTCAGAAGGGACCTGCAGCAGAGAAAGGAGAGGGATGTGAGGAGAACAACTGTGCGAAACACCAAGGTTGGTAAAGGAAGAAAGGAGATGGAGGAAGTGGTGTGTGGAGCTGAGGTTGCCCTTGCAACCTGAGGTGAGAGCACAGATCAACCTGCCTGCAGCCCATGGAGGCTCACTAGTGGAGAAGAGATCCACGTGAGCAGGTGGCTGCCCCTGAAGAGGCTGTGACTCCGTGGGCAGTGTGTGCTGGAGCAGTTTGTGTGTGAAGGAACTGCACCTGTGGGCAGACTCATATTGCAGCTTTGTGGAGGATCTTTCCCCTGTGGGAAGGGTGCCAGCGGGAAGCAGAGGAAGAGTGGGAGGAGTCCTCCCTAGTGCTGATGAGGAAGGAGCAGCAGAGAATGCGTGAGATCAACTGACTGCAACCCCCATTCCTATCCCCTTGTGCTGCTGGGCAAAGGAGGGGAGGTAAAGAAACTGGGAACAAAGCTGAGCCCGGGAAGAAGGCAGGGGTGGGGAGAAGTGTTTTCACTTTAAGATCTGGTTGTATCTCTCACTGTTCTACTCTGATGTTATTGATAACAAATTAAAATTGTTTTCTTTTTTTTGTTTTGTTTTCTCCCTGTGATGATTCTTCTTTTGCTCATGACCTTTTAAGTGGTGAGAAAAAGCCCTCCCAGTCCTTATTTTGTCTAGCCACTTTTTGTGGGCATTTTGGTGCTCAGTTGCCCACTGGGCTTAACCTGTGACAGCTGATGTGAACACATTTGATTGCATTAAAAATTAAGGAATCCTAATATTCAGTTATTTTTCTTGATGGATGGAAAAATATACTAAGAGGAACTATAATGAAAGACTTGTATAATAACTAAAAAAACTAAATGTCACTGATATAGTAAGTAGTTTGTGATATAAATATTAATGTTATGTCTTAATAGAACAGTACATATTGGCTTTTGTTCCTTTATGCTTTAATATTTAAAAAAAAGGCAAAAAAAATTGGGCTTTAAGTAGCATGTTAAATTACAGCCTGAGAAATGTTCACACTGAAGCACTTAATCTTTCAGAGAAATCCTCAGCCATCTGTTTGCCTAAGGTTCACAGCGCTGTCTGAAAAGAAGCAGAGAATATACTTCATATTAATTTGCGCTGCTCTCATTTTCTGGCAGATTCTCTCTTAACACTGAATGTTTGTGACAAATAATAATATACAGCCTAAATGCTTATGCTTGTTTTAGTACCATGGAAAACAAGTCCCTAAAGAGGAAAACAGTGCCATTCCCCCCGAAGACAAAACCAAACCACCATGTTTGTGTTGGAATCAAAACACTGAATAAGAGGATAATTGTTCTCTCAATACATTCCTATGTGGTGCATTCTTTTTTTCCACAATCACTTGCCTATTTACAGAATCACACAGAATCACAGAACATTAGGGATTGGAAGGGACCTCAAAAGATCATCCAGTCCAATCCCCCTGCTGGAGCAGGAACACCTAGATGAGGTTGCACAGGAAGGCATCCAGGCGGGTTTTGAATGTCTCCAGAGAAGGAGACTCCACAACCTCTCTGGGCAGCCTGTTCCAGTGCTCTGTCACCCTCACTGAGAAGAAGTTTCTTCTCAAATTTCTTGAAGAATACAACCAAGTACTGAGTGAAATATCTGATACTAAACAGTGTTGTTACTACCTTCATCTGCACCCAGAGAAACAGAATCCATGACATATTACTCTCATACACCAGCACCTCAGTTTCTGTAGCTCTGGCTCTGGTAGAATTTCAGACTTGACTTTCTTCTCCTTTGAAGGTTAAGCCACATAGTTCACTGGAGCACTATGGGAGAGAGCCTAGATTTACCTCAAAATAAAGAGATACAGCAATGTACGTGGGCCAAGGCTACTTTGTATGTTCCACTGCAGATTATATATGCCCTAGTTTTGTTCAAACATTTACGAAATAGTTTTTCTCACATTGAAAAAAATATTCAGCCTTATAAATAAAAAGTGCAGCTTGTTAAGTTTGAAACATGCTTACAAATGACTTTGAGTCATCCAGAGTTCAAATGTTAATCCCATCAACACTTAAATCCGTTAAAAAGGAGTTAAAGAGTAAAAGTATATAAGTTTATAGATAGGAGAAAATTTTAATGTTTTATTTAATATTTTTATCTTAAGACCTTTATTTGCCCAAAGACTTTTGAATGACAGAGGG
This sequence comes from Mesitornis unicolor, assembly GCF_000695765.1. Lineage (NCBI taxonomy): Eukaryota > Metazoa > Chordata > Aves > Mesitornithiformes > Mesitornithidae > Mesitornis > Mesitornis unicolor. The sequence continues at coordinate 29,440 of NW_010186261.1, read as the reverse complement.
AATTTCCAGAAGTGCCTAACTACACTATACCCCAAGTCTGGTTTCTCACTTACAGAAAGCACCTATCAGCAGTTTTATGTCTTTAACTTTGCAAGTTTGACCCTTAAACTAGGTTTCCGTTATACTATGCCTGTCATAAACATAATAAAATTATGGGCTCTACTCTGAGGATGGATAGGATAGGTTGGATACTAGAAAGCATTTTCTCAGGCATTGGAATGGACTGCACCGGGAGGTGGTGGAGTCACCATCCCTGAAGCTGTTTAAGGAAAGGCTGGATGTGGCCCTTAGTGCCATGGTCTAGCTGATGTGGTAGTGTTAGGTCATAGGCTGGACTTGATGATCTCAGAGGTCTTTTTCACCCTCAATAATTCTGTGATTCTGTGACATTAACTGTAATACTTCTAGAAAGCTGAAGGAAAGAGGAGTAAACACTAAGTTTATCTATGGTATGGGCAGGACTATCTGTGAAGCTGATTGGTAGTCGGAAGCTTCATAATCAAAAGATGGCAGTTTTCTGTACAGTTCATTGAAGACAGAAATTTTAAGAATGGTTTTCAGCATAGATGATTTGATAAATTTGCAAACCCTAACCAATTTTTCTGAAGTACATTACAGACAGATCTTCCTGATAATGTCCAGACATAAATGGTTTGTTTTGTAGCATTTGATATGGTTAAGAAGAAGGAGTTAACAAGATTGCATCAGAGGTTGTGCAAAGAAACATCTCACATTTCAAATTTTCAGACTTAAATCTTACCATTAGCCAGTTCCCACCTAGTACTAACAATTTCTGTTGGTAATTCCTGACAATAGCTTCTAGATGAAGTAACATGAGACATAGAAGTAACATAGAAGACATTTTTAAAAAAATAAAATACACTTGTGATACTTTTCTTTCCTTTTCCCTGATATTTAAAAATTATAGTAAACTTAAATTGTCATGATCTTATAGTGTTCTGCTTATGAAAAGTGGGTTGTGATGGTTTGTAACATCTTTAACCAGATATGGGACAAGAGGAAAGGTGAAAATGTTTTTGATTATTCATAGTCTTTATTGCCTTAAATAAAATATTCCTTTTTTTTTACCACACTATCAATAATATTGCATGAAGACTTATTTTAACATACTATTAATATAGTATCCTACTTATTAGAAGCAGATAAATATATTTAATAAATAGGAGTGTTCAGTAGAGTCATCTATTTTCTTTTTCTGTGCTGCACAAACCAGTAAAACTTCTTGATTTCTAAACGAAGTCAGCAGTGTTTACTTAATGTGCAGTAAATGTTTTAGAGGACAAACATTTTTTACCTAAAGACAACAATAACCTATGATAGTGATCTGGAATTGTTTAATTGTTCTGATATTTAAAAGGTAAATGTTTAAATGATATTTGAATGAAGGATAGAAAATCTCAGATGGTTTAGGAATTAGCTATGACCTTTATGTTAATCTGCCAGTTCAAGTCACTATCAACCTGAGCTGAATCTTAATGCCTCATACTGCGGTGGCTACATGAATGCTTCTGTGAAATTAATGTATGCTTTTATCTAGTTCTTTACAGAAAGAGGTCTTAATTTTCTTTTGTTTTGGTTTTATGGTACTATGACTGGCATCTTTTTGTAAATCAAACAGAAGAAAAAGGAAACTAAGTAGGACAGGCTCAGATAATAAACTCCCATAGTTCCACACTGCTTCTCCCAACTCAGAACAATGCTACAGGCTTGGGAAAGAGGGGCTGGAAAGATGACCGG